>NW_024470593.1:0-224613 GCF_017639515.1 Carcharodon carcharias | reverse complement strand
TTTATATATACACATAGATATATTAGTGTGTGATGGAGCTGTGTATTTATATATACACATAGATATATTAGTGTGTGATGGAGCTGTGTATTTATATATACACATAGATATATTAGTGTGTGATGGAGCTGTGTATTTATATATACACATAGATATATTAGTGTGTGATGGAGCTGTGTATTTATATATACACATAGATATATTAGTGTGTGATGGAGATGTGTATTTATATATACACATAGATATATTAGTGTGTGATGGAGCTGTGTATTTATATATACACATAGATATATTAGTGTGTGATGGAGCTGTGTATTTATATATACACATAGATATATTAGTGTGTGATGGAGCTGTGTATTTATATATACACATAGATATATTAGTGTGTGATGGAGCTGTGTATTTATATATACACATAGATATATTAGTGTGTGATGGAGCTGTGTATTTATATATACACATAGATATATTAGTGTGTGATGGAGCTGTGTATTTATATATACACATAGATATATTAGTGTGTGATGGAGCTGTGTATTTATATATACACATAGATATATTAGTGTGTGATGGAGCTGTGTATTTATATATACACATAGATATATTAGTGTGTGATGGAGCTGTGTATTTATATATACACATAGATATATTAGTGTGTGATGGAGCTGTGTATTTATATATACACATAGATATATTAGTGTGTGATGGAGCTGTGTATTTATATATACACATAGATATATTAGTGTGTGATGGAGCTGTGTATTTATATATACACATAGATATATTAGTGTGTGATGGAGCTGTGTATTTATATATACACATAGATATATTAGTGTGTGATGGAGCTGTGTATTTATATATACACATAGATATATTAGTGTGTGATGGAGCTGTGTATTTATATATACACATAGATATATTAGTGTGTGATGGAGCTGTGTATTTATATATACACATAGATATATTAGTGTGTGATGGAGCTGTGTATTTATATATACACATAGATATATTAGTGTGTGATGGAGCTGTGTATTTATATATACACATAGATATATTAGTGTGTGATGGAGCTGTGTATTTATATATACACATAGATATATTAGTGTGTGATGGAGCTGTGTATTTATATATACACATAGATATATTAGTGTGTGATGGAGCTGTGTATTTATATATACACATAGATATATTAGTGTGTGATGGAGCTGTGTATTTATATATACACATAGATATATTAGTGTGTGATGGAGCTGTGTATTTATATATACACATAGATATATTAGTGTGTGATGGAGCTGTGTATTTATATATACACATAGATATATTAGTGTGTGATGGAGCTGTGTATTTATATATACACATAGATATATTAGTGTGTGATGGAGATGTGTATTTATATATACACATAGATATATTAGTGTGTGATGGAGATGTGTATTTATATATACACATAGATATATTAGTGTGTGATGGAGCTGTGTATTTATATATACACATAGATATATTAGTGTGTGATGGAGCTGTGTATTTATATATACACATAGATATATTAGTGTGTGATGGAGCTGTGTATTTATATATACACATAGATATATTAGTGTGTGATGGAGCTGTGTATTTATATATACACATAGATATATTAGTGTGTGATGGAGCTGTGTATTTATATATACACATAGATATATTAGTGTGTGATGGAGATGTGTATTTATATATACACATAGATATATTAGTGTGTGATGGAGCTGTGTATTTATATATACACATAGATATATTAGTGTGTGATGGAGCTGTGTATTTATATATACACATAGATATATTAGTGTGTGATGGAGCTGTGTATTTATATATACACATAGATATATTAGTGTGTGATGGAGCTGTGTATTTATATATACACATAGATATATTAGTGTGTGATGGAGCTGTGTATTTATATATACACATAGATATATTAGTGTGTGATGGAGCTGTGTATTTATATATACACATAGATATATTAGTGTGTGATGGAGCTGTGTATTTATATATACACATAGATATATTAGTGTGTGATGGAGCTGTGTATTTATATATACACATAGATATATTAGTGTGTGATGGAGCTGTGTATTTATATATACACATAGATATATTAGTGTGTGATGGAGCTGTGTATTTATATATACACATAGATATATTAGTGTGTGATGGAGCTGTGTATTTATATATACACATAGATATATTAGTGTGTGATGGAGCTGTGTATTTATATATACACATAGATATATTAGTGTGTGATGGAGCTGTGTATTTATATATACACATAGATATATTAGTGTGTGATGGAGCTGTGTATTTATATATACACATAGATATATTAGTGTGTGATGGAGCTGTGTATTTATATATACACATAGATATATTAGTGTGTGATGGAGCTGTGTATTTATATATACACATAGATATATTAGTGTGTGATGGAGCTGTGTATTTATATATACACATAGATATATTAGTGTGTGATGGAGCTGTGTATTTATATATACACATAGATATATTAGTGTGTGATGGAGCTGTGTATTTATATATACACATAGATATATTAGTGTGTGATGGAGCTGTGTATTTATATATACACATAGATATATTAGTGTGTGATGGAGCTGTGTATTTATATATACACATAGATATATTAGTGTGTGATGGAGCTGTGTATTTATATATACACATAGATATATTAGTGTGTGATGGAGCTGTGTATTTATATATACACATAGATATATTAGTGTGTGATGGAGCTGTGTATTTATATATACACATAGATATATTAGTGTGTGATGGAGCTGTGTATTTATATATACACATAGATATATTAGTGTGTGATGGAGCTGTGTATTTATATATACACATAGATATATTAGTGTGTGATGGAGCTGTGTATTTATATATACACATAGATATATTAGTGTGTGATGGAGCTGTGTATTTATATATACACATAGATATATTAGTGTGTGATGGAGCTGTGTATTTATATATACACATAGATATATTAGTGTGTGATGGAGCTGTGTATTTATATATACACATAGATATATTAGTGTGTGATGGAGCTGTGTATTTATATATACACATAGATATATTAGTGTGTGATGGAGCTGTGTATTTATATATACACATAGATATATTAGTGTGTGATGGAGCTGTGTATTTATATATACACATAGATATATTAGTGTGTGATGGAGCTGTGTATTTATATATACACATAGATATATTAGTGTGTGATGGAGCTGTGTATTTATATATACACATAGATATATTAGTGTGTGATGGAGCTGTGTATTTATATATACACATAGATATATTAGTGTGTGATGGAGCTGTGTATTTATATATACACATAGATATATTAGTGTGTGATGGAGCTGTGTATTTATATATACACATAGATATATTAGTGTGTGATGGAGCTGTGTATTTATATATACACATAGATATATTAGTGTGTGATGGAGCTGTGTATTTATATATACACATAGATATATTAGTGTGTGATGGAGCTGTGTATTTATATATACACATAGATATATTAGTGTGTGATGGAGCTGTGTATTTATATATACACATAGATATATTAGTGTGTGATGGAGCTGTGTATTTATATATACACATAGATATATTAGTGTGTGATGGAGCTGTGTATTTATATATACACATAGATATATTAGTGTGTGATGGAGCTGTGTATTTATATATACACATAGATATATTAGTGTGTGATGGAGCTGTGTATTTATATATACACATAGATATATTAGTGTGTGATGGAGCTGTGTATTTATATATACACATAGATATATTAGTGTGTGATGGAGCTGTGTATTTATATATACACATAGATATATTAGTGTGTGATGGAGCTGTGTATTTATATATACACATAGATATATTAGTGTGTGATGGAGCTGTGTATTTATATATACACATAGATATATTAGTGTGTGATGGAGCTGTGTATTTATATATACACATAGATATATTAGTGTGTGATGGAGCTGTGTATTTATATATACACATAGATATATTAGTGTGTGATGGAGCTGTGTATTTATATATACACATAGATATATTAGTGTGTGATGGAGCTGTGTATTTATATATACACATAGATATATTAGTGTGTGATGGAGCTGTGTATTTATATATACACATAGATATATTAGTGTGTGATGGAGCTGTGTATTTATATATACACATAGATATATTAGTGTGTGATGGAGCTGTGTATTTATATATACACATAGATATATTAGTGTGTGATGGAGCTGTGTATTTATATATACACATAGATATATTAGTGTGTGATGGAGCTGTGTATTTATATATACACATAGATATATTAGTGTGTGATGGAGCTGTGTATTTATATATACACATAGATATATTAGTGTGTGATGGAGCTGTGTATTTATATATACACATAGATATATTAGTGTGTGATGGAGATGTGTATTTATATATACACATAGATATATTAGTGTGTGATGGAGCTGTGTATTTATATATACACATAGATATATTAGTGTGTGATGGAGCTGTGTATTTATATATACACATAGATATATTAGTGTGTGATGGAGCTGTGTATTTATATATACACATAGATATATTAGTGTGTGATGGAGCTGTGTATTTATATATACACATAGATATATTAGTGTGTGATGGAGCTGTGTATTTATATATACACATAGATATATTAGTGTGTGATGGAGCTGTGTATTTATATATACACATAGATATATTAGTGTGTGATGGAGCTGTGTATTTATATATACACATAGATATATTAGTGTGTGATGGAGCTGTGTATTTATATATACACATAGATATATTAGTGTGTGATGGAGCTGTGTATTTATATATACACATAGATATATTAGTGTGTGATGGAGCTGTGTATTTATATATACACATAGATATATTAGTGTGTGATGGAGCTGTGTATTTATATATACACATAGATATATTAGTGTGTGATGGAGCTGTGTATTTATATATACACATAGATATATTAGTGTGTGATGGAGCTGTGTATTTATATATACACATAGATATATTAGTGTGTGATGGAGCTGTGTATTTATATATACACATAGATATATTAGTGTGTGATGGAGCTGTGTATTTATATATACACATAGATATATTAGTGTGTGATGGAGCTGTGTATTTATATATACACATAGATATATTAGTGTGTGATGGAGCTGTGTATTTATATATACACATAGATATATTAGTGTGTGATGGAGCTGTGTATTTATATATACACATAGATATATTAGTGTGTGATGGAGCTGTGTATTTATATATACACATAGATATATTAGTGTGTGATGGAGCTGTGTATTTATATATACACATAGATATATTAGTGTGTGATGGAGCTGTGTATTTATATATACACATAGATATATTAGTGTGTGATGGAGCTGTGTATTTATATATACACATAGATATATTAGTGTGTGATGGAGCTGTGTATTTATATATACACATAGATATATTAGTGTGTGATGGAGCTGTGTATTTATATATACACATAGATATATTAGTGTGTGATGGAGCTGTGTATTTATATATACACATAGATATATTAGTGTGTGATGGAGCTGTGTATTTATATATACACATAGATATATTAGTGTGTGATGGAGCTGTGTATTTATATATACACATAGATATATTAGTGTGTGATGGAGCTGTGTATTTATATATACACATAGATATATTAGTGTGTGATGGAGCTGTGTATTTATATATACACATAGATATATTAGTGTGTGATGGAGCTGTGTATTTATATATACACATAGATATATTAGTGTGTGATGGAGCTGTGTATTTATATATACACATAGATATATTAGTGTGTGATGGAGCTGTGTATTTATATATACACATAGATATATTAGTGTGTGATGGAGCTGTGTATTTATATATACACATAGATATATTAGTGTGTGATGGAGCTGTGTATTTATATATACACATAGATATATTAGTGTGTGATGGAGCTGTGTATTTATATATACACATAGATATATTAGTGTGTGATGGAGCTGTGTATTTATATATACACATAGATATATTAGTGTGTGATGGAGCTGTGTATTTATATATACACATAGATATATTAGTGTGTGATGGAGCTGTGTATTTATATATACACATAGATATATTAGTGTGTGATGGAGCTGTGTATTTATATATACACATAGATATATTAGTGTGTGATGGAGCTGTGTATTTATATATACACATAGATATATTAGTGTGTGATGGAGCTGTGTATTTATATATACACATAGATATATTAGTGTGTGATGGAGCTGTGTATTTATATATACACATAGATATATTAGTGTGTGATGGAGCTGTGTATTTATATATACACATAGATATATTAGTGTGTGATGGAGCTGTGTATTTATATATACACATAGATATATTAGTGTGTGATGGAGCTGTGTATTTATATATACACATAGATATATTAGTGTGTGATGGAGCTGTGTATTTATATATACACATAGATATATTAGTGTGTGATGGAGCTGTGTATTTATATATACACATAGATATATTAGTGTGTGATGGAGCTGTGTATTTATATATACACATAGATATATTAGTGTGTGATGGAGCTGTGTATTTATATATACACATAGATATATTAGTGTGTGATGGAGCTGTGTATTTATATATACACATAGATATATTAGTGTGTGATGGAGCTGTGTATTTATATATACACATAGATATATTAGTGTGTGATGGAGCTGTGTATTTATATATACACATAGATATATTAGTGTGTGATGGAGCTGTGTATTTATATATACACATAGATATATTAGTGTGTGATGGAGCTGTGTATTTATATATACACATAGATATATTAGTGTGTGATGGAGCTGTGTATTTATATATACACATAGATATATTAGTGTGTGATGGAGCTGTGTATTTATATATACACATAGATATATTAGTGTGTGATGGAGCTGTGTATTTATATATACACATAGATATATTAGTGTGTGATGGAGCTGTGTATTTATATATACACATAGATATATTAGTGTGTGATGGAGCTGTGTATTTATATATACACATAGATATATTAGTGTGTGATGGAGCTGTGTATTTATATATACACATAGATATATTAGTGTGTGATGGAGCTGTGTATTTATATATACACATAGATATATTAGTGTGTGATGGAGCTGTGTATTTATATATACACATAGATATATTAGTGTGTGATGGAGCTGTGTATTTATATATACACATAGATATATTAGTGTGTGATGGAGCTGTGTATTTATATATACACATAGATATATTAGTGTGTGATGGAGCTGTGTATTTATATATACACATAGATATATTAGTGTGTGATGGAGCTGTGTATTTATATATACACATAGATATATTAGTGTGTGATGGAGCTGTGTATTTATATATACACATAGATATATTAGTGTGTGATGGAGCTGTGTATTTATATATACACATAGATATATTAGTGTGTGATGGAGCTGTGTATTTATATATACACATAGATATATTAGTGTGTGATGGAGCTGTGTATTTATATATACACATAGATATATTAGTGTGTGATGGAGCTGTGTATTTATATATACACATAGATATATTAGTGTGTGATGGAGCTGTGTATTTATATATACACATAGATATATTAGTGTGTGATGGAGCTGTGTATTTATATATACACATAGATATATTAGTGTGTGATGGAGCTGTGTATTTATATATACACATAGATATATTAGTGTGTGATGGAGCTGTGTATTTATATATACACATAGATATATTAGTGTGTGATGGAGCTGTGTATTTATATATACACATAGATATATTAGTGTGTGATGGAGCTGTGTATTTATATATACACATAGATATATTAGTGTGTGATGGAGCTGTGTATTTATATATACACATAGATATATTAGTGTGTGATGGAGCTGTGTATTTATATATACACATAGATATATTAGTGTGTGATGGAGCTGTGTATTTATATATACACATAGATATATTAGTGTGTGATGGAGCTGTGTATTTATATATACACATAGATATATTAGTGTGTGATGGAGCTGTGTATTTATATATACACATAGATATATTAGTGTGTGATGGAGCTGTGTATTTATATATACACATAGATATATTAGTGTGTGATGGAGCTGTGTATTTATATATACACATAGATATATTAGTGTGTGATGGAGCTGTGTATTTATATATACACATAGATATATTAGTGTGTGATGGAGCTGTGTATTTATATATACACATAGATATATTAGTGTGTGATGGAGCTGTGTATTTATATATACACATAGATATATTAGTGTGTGATGGAGCTGTGTATTTATATATACACATAGATATATTAGTGTGTGATGGAGCTGTGTATTTATATATACACATAGATATATTAGTGTGTGATGGAGCTGTGTATTTATATATACACATAGATATATTAGTGTGTGATGGAGCTGTGTATTTATATATACACATAGATATATTAGTGTGTGATGGAGCTGTGTATTTATATATACACATAGATATATTAGTGTGTGATGGAGCTGTGTATTTATATATACACATAGATATATTAGTGTGTGATGGAGCTGTGTATTTATATATACACATAGATATATTAGTGTGTGATGGAGCTGTGTATTTATATATACACATAGATATATTAGTGTGTGATGGAGCTGTGTATTTATATATACACATAGATATATTAGTGTGTGATGGAGCTGTGTATTTATATATACACATAGATATATTAGTGTGTGATGGAGCTGTGTATTTATATATACACATAGATATATTAGTGTGTGATGGAGCTGTGTATTTATATATACACATAGATATATTAGTGTGTGATGGAGCTGTGTATTTATATATACACATAGATATATTAGTGTGTGATGGAGCTGTGTATTTATATATACACATAGATATATTAGTGTGTGATGGAGCTGTGTATTTATATATACACATAGATATATTAGTGTGTGATGGAGATGTGTATTTATATATACACATAGATATATTAGTGTGTGATGGAGCTGTGTATTTATATATACACATAGATATATTAGTGTGTGATGGAGCTGTGTATTTATATATACACATAGATATATTAGTGTGTGATGGAGCTGTGTATTTATATATACACATAGATATATTAGTGTGTGATGGAGCTGTGTATTTATATATACACATAGATATATTAGTGTGTGATGGAGCTGTGTATTTATATATACACATAGATATATTAGTGTGTGATGGAGCTGTGTATTTATATATACACATAGATATATTAGTGTGTGATGGAGCTGTGTATTTATATATACACATAGATATATTAGTGTGTGATGGAGCTGTGTATTTATATATACACATAGATATATTAGTGTGTGATGGAGCTGTGTATTTATATATACACATAGATATATTAGTGTGTGATGGAGCTGTGTATTTATATATACACATAGATATATTAGTGTGTGATGGAGCTGTGTATTTATATATACACATAGATATATTAGTGTGTGATGGAGCTGTGTATTTATATATACACATAGATATATTAGTGTGTGATGGAGCTGTGTATTTATATATACACATAGATATATTAGTGTGTGATGGAGCTGTGTATTTATATATACACATAGATATATTAGTGTGTGATGGAGCTGTGTATTTATATATACACATAGATATATTAGTGTGTGATGGAGCTGTGTATTTATATATACACATAGATATATTAGTGTGTGATGGAGCTGTGTATTTATATATACACATAGATATATTAGTGTGTGATGGAGCTGTGTATTTATATATACACATAGATATATTAGTGTGTGATGGAGCTGTGTATTTATATATACACATAGATATATTAGTGTGTGATGGAGCTGTGTATTTATATATACACATAGATATATTAGTGTGTGATGGAGCTGTGTATTTATATATACACATAGATATATTAGTGTGTGATGGAGATGTGTATTTATATATACACATAGATATATTAGTGTGTGATGGAGCTGTGTATTTATATATACACATAGATATATTAGTGTGTGATGGAGCTGTGTATTTATATATACACATAGATATATTAGTGTGTGATGGAGCTGTGTATTTATATATACACATAGATATATTAGTGTGTGATGGAGCTGTGTATTTATATATACACATAGATATATTAGTGTGTGATGGAGCTGTGTATTTATATATACACATAGATATATTAGTGTGTGATGGAGCTGTGTATTTATATATACACATAGATATATTAGTGTGTGATGGAGCTGTGTATTTATATATACACATAGATATATTAGTGTGTGA
The DNA here is from genome assembly GCF_017639515.1 of Carcharodon carcharias. Classification (NCBI taxonomy): domain Eukaryota; kingdom Metazoa; phylum Chordata; class Chondrichthyes; order Lamniformes; family Lamnidae; genus Carcharodon; species Carcharodon carcharias. Next base: position 214,140 of record NW_024470593.1, on the reverse strand, counting down.
TGGAGCTGTGTATTTATATATACACATAGATATATTAGTGTGTGATGGAGCTGTGTATTTATATATACACATAGATATATTAGTGTGTGATGGAGCTGTGTATTTATATATACACATAGATATATTAGTGTGTGATGGAGCTGTGTATTTATATATACACATAGATATATTAGTGTGTGATGGAGCTGTGTATTTATATATACACATAGATATATTAGTGTGTGATGGAGCTGTGTATTTATATATACACATAGATATATTAGTGTGTGATGGAGCTGTGTATTTATATATACACATAGATATATTAGTGTGTGATGGAGCTGTGTATTTATATATACACATAGATATATTAGTGTGTGATGGAGCTGTGTATTTATATATACACATAGATATATTAGTGTGTGATGGAGCTGTGTATTTATATATACACATAGATATATTAGTGTGTGATGGAGCTGTGTATTTATATATACACATAGATATATTAGTGTGTGATGGAGCTGTGTATTTATATATACACATAGATATATTAGTGTGTGATGGAGCTGTGTATTTATATATACACATAGATATATTAGTGTGTGATGGAGCTGTGTATTTATATATACACATAGATATATTAGTGTGTGATGGAGCTGTGTATTTATATATACACATAGATATATTAGTGTGTGATGGAGCTGTGTATTTATATATACACATAGATATATTAGTGTGTGATGGAGCTGTGTATTTATATATACACATAGATATATTAGTGTGTGATGGAGCTGTGTATTTATATATACACATAGATATATTAGTGTGTGATGGAGCTGTGTATTTATATATACACATAGATATATTAGTGTGTGATGGAGCTGTGTATTTATATATACACATAGATATATTAGTGTGTGATGGAGCTGTGTATTTATATATACACATAGATATATTAGTGTGTGATGGAGCTGTGTATTTATATATACACATAGATATATTAGTGTGTGATGGAGCTGTGTATTTATATATACACATAGATATATTAGTGTGTGATGGAGCTGTGTATTTATATATACACATAGATATATTAGTGTGTGATGGAGCTGTGTATTTATATATACACATAGATATATTAGTGTGTGATGGAGCTGTGTATTTATATATACACATAGATATATTAGTGTGTGATGGAGCTGTGTATTTATATATACACATAGATATATTAGTGTGTGATGGAGCTGTGTATTTATATATACACATAGATATATTAGTGTGTGATGGAGCTGTGTATTTATATATACACATAGATATATTAGTGTGTGATGGAGCTGTGTATTTATATATACACATAGATATATTAGTGTGTGATGGAGCTGTGTATTTATATATACACATAGATATATTAGTGTGTGATGGAGCTGTGTATTTATATATACACATAGATATATTAGTGTGTGATGGAGCTGTGTATTTATATATACACATAGATATATTAGTGTGTGATGGAGCTGTGTATTTATATATACACATAGATATATTAGTGTGTGATGGAGCTGTGTATTTATATATACACATAGATATATTAGTGTGTGATGGAGCTGTGTATTTATATATACACATAGATATATTAGTGTGTGATGGAGCTGTGTATTTATATATACACATAGATATATTAGTGTGTGATGGAGCTGTGTATTTATATATACACATAGATATATTAGTGTGTGATGGAGCTGTGTATTTATATATACACATAGATATATTAGTGTGTGATGGAGCTGTGTATTTATATATACACATAGATATATTAGTGTGTGATGGAGCTGTGTATTTATATATACACATAGATATATTAGTGTGTGATGGAGCTGTGTATTTATATATACACATAGATATATTAGTGTGTGATGGAGCTGTGTATTTATATATACACATAGATATATTAGTGTGTGATGGAGCTGTGTATTTATATATACACATAGATATATTAGTGTGTGATGGAGCTGTGTATTTATATATACACATAGATATATTAGTGTGTGATGGAGCTGTGTATTTATATATACACATAGATATATTAGTGTGTGATGGAGCTGTGTATTTATATATACACATAGATATATTAGTGTGTGATGGAGCTGTGTATTTATATATACACATAGATATATTAGTGTGTGATGGAGCTGTGTATTTATATATACACATAGATATATTAGTGTGTGATGGAGCTGTGTATTTATATATACACATAGATATATTAGTGTGTGATGGAGCTGTGTATTTATATATACACATAGATATATTAGTGTGTGATGGAGCTGTGTATTTATATATACACATAGATATATTAGTGTGTGATGGAGCTGTGTATTTATATATACACATAGATATATTAGTGTGTGATGGAGCTGTGTATTTATATATACACATAGATATATTAGTGTGTGATGGAGCTGTGTATTTATATATACACATAGATATATTAGTGTGTGATGGAGCTGTGTATTTATATATACACATAGATATATTAGTGTGTGATGGAGCTGTGTATTTATATATACACATAGATATATTAGTGTGTGATGGAGCTGTGTATTTATATATACACATAGATATATTAGTGTGTGATGGAGCTGTGTATTTATATATACACATAGATATATTAGTGTGTGATGGAGCTGTGTATTTATATATACACATAGATATATTAGTGTGTGATGGAGCTGTGTATTTATATATACACATAGATATATTAGTGTGTGATGGAGCTGTGTATTTATATATACACATAGATATATTAGTGTGTGATGGAGCTGTGTATTTATATATACACATAGATATATTAGTGTGTGATGGAGCTGTGTATTTATATATACACATAGATATATTAGTGTGTGATGGAGCTGTGTATTTATATATACACATAGATATATTAGTGTGTGATGGAGCTGTGTATTTATATATACACATAGATATATTAGTGTGTGATGGAGCTGTGTATTTATATATACACATAGATATATTAGTGTGTGATGGAGCTGTGTATTTATATATACACATAGATATATTAGTGTGTGATGGAGCTGTGTATTTATATATACACATAGATATATTAGTGTGTGATGGAGCTGTGTATTTATATATACACATAGATATATTAGTGTGTGATGGAGCTGTGTATTTATATATACACATAGATATATTAGTGTGTGATGGAGCTGTGTATTTATATATACACATAGATATATTAGTGTGTGATGGAGCTGTGTATTTATATATACACATAGATATATTAGTGTGTGATGGAGCTGTGTATTTATATATACACATAGATATATTAGTGTGTGATGGAGCTGTGTATTTATATATACACATAGATATATTAGTGTGTGATGGAGCTGTGTATTTATATATACACATAGATATATTAGTGTGTGATGGAGCTGTGTATTTATATATACACATAGATATATTAGTGTGTGATGGAGCTGTGTATTTATATATACACATAGATATATTAGTGTGTGATGGAGCTGTGTATTTATATATACACATAGATATATTAGTGTGTGATGGAGCTGTGTATTTATATATACACATAGATATATTAGTGTGTGATGGAGCTGTGTATTTATATATACACATAGATATATTAGTGTGTGATGGAGCTGTGTATTTATATATACACATAGATATATTAGTGTGTGATGGAGCTGTGTATTTATATATACACATAGATATATTAGTGTGTGATGGAGCTGTGTATTTATATATACACATAGATATATTAGTGTGTGATGGAGCTGTGTATTTATATATACACATAGATATATTAGTGTGTGATGGAGCTGTGTATTTATATATACACATAGATATATTAGTGTGTGATGGAGCTGTGTATTTATATATACACATAGATATATTAGTGTGTGATGGAGCTGTGTATTTATATATACACATAGATATATTAGTGTGTGATGGAGCTGTGTATTTATATATACACATAGATATATTAGTGTGTGATGGAGCTGTGTATTTATATATACACATAGATATATTAGTGTGTGATGGAGCTGTGTATTTATATATACACATAGATATATTAGTGTGTGATGGAGCTGTGTATTTATATATACACATAGATATATTAGTGTGTGATGGAGCTGTGTATTTATATATACACATAGATATATTAGTGTGTGATGGAGCTGTGTATTTATATATACACATAGATATATTAGTGTGTGATGGAGCTGTGTATTTATATATACACATAGATATATTAGTGTGTGATGGAGCTGTGTATTTATATATACACATAGATATATTAGTGTGTGATGGAGCTGTGTATTTATATATACACATAGATATATTAGTGTGTGATGGAGCTGTGTATTTATATATACACATAGATATATTAGTGTGTGATGGAGCTGTGTATTTATATATACACATAGATATATTAGTGTGTGATGGAGCTGTGTATTTATATATACACATAGATATATTAGTGTGTGATGGAGCTGTGTATTTATATATACACATAGATATATTAGTGTGTGATGGAGCTGTGTATTTATATATACACATAGATATATTAGTGTGTGATGGAGCTGTGTATTTATATATACACATAGATATATTAGTGTGTGATGGAGCTGTGTATTTATATATACACATAGATATATTAGTGTGTGATGGAGCTGTGTATTTATATATACACATAGATATATTAGTGTGTGATGGAGCTGTGTATTTATATATACACATAGATATATTAGTGTGTGATGGAGCTGTGTATTTATATATACACATAGATATATTAGTGTGTGATGGAGCTGTGTATTTATATATACACATAGATATATTAGTGTGTGATGGAGCTGTGTATTTATATATACACATAGATATATTAGTGTGTGATGGAGCTGTGTATTTATATATACACATAGATATATTAGTGTGTGATGGAGCTGTGTATTTATATATACACATAGATATATTAGTGTGTGATGGAGCTGTGTATTTATATATACACATAGATATATTAGTGTGTGATGGAGCTGTGTATTTATATATACACATAGATATATTAGTGTGTGATGGAGCTGTGTATTTATATATACACATAGATATATTAGTGTGTGATGGAGCTGTGTATTTATATATACACATAGATATATTAGTGTGTGATGGAGCTGTGTATTTATATATACACATAGATATATTAGTGTGTGATGGAGCTGTGTATTTATATATACACATAGATATATTAGTGTGTGATGGAGCTGTGTATTTATATATACACATAGATATATTAGTGTGTGATGGAGCTGTGTATTTATATATACACATAGATATATTAGTGTGTGATGGAGCTGTGTATTTATATATACACATAGATATATTAGTGTGTGATGGAGCTGTGTATTTATATATACACATAGATATATTAGTGTGTGATGGAGCTGTGTATTTATATATACACATAGATATATTAGTGTGTGATGGAGCTGTGTATTTATATATACACATAGATATATTAGTGTGTGATGGAGCTGTGTATTTATATATACACATAGATATATTAGTGTGTGATGGAGCTGTGTATTTATATATACACATAGATATATTAGTGTGTGATGGAGCTGTGTATTTATATATACACATAGATATATTAGTGTGTGATGGAGCTGTGTATTTATATATACACATAGATATATTAGTGTGTGATGGAGCTGTGTATTTATATATACACATAGATATATTAGTGTGTGATGGAGCTGTGTATTTATATATACACATAGATATATTAGTGTGTGATGGAGCTGTGTATTTATATATACACATAGATATATTAGTGTGTGATGGAGCTGTGTATTTATATATACACATAGATATATTAGTGTGTGAAGGAGCTGTGTATTTATATATACACATAGATATATTAGTGTGTGATGGAGCTGTGTATTTATATAAACACATAGATATATTAGTGTGTGATGGAGCTGTGTATTTATATATACACATAGATATATTAGTGTGTGATGGAGCTGTGTATTTATATATACACATAGATATATTAGTGTGTGATGGAGCTGTGTATTTATATATACACATAGATATATTAGTGTGTGATGGAGCTGTGTATTTATATATACACATAGATATATTAGTGTGTGATGGAGCTGTGTATTTATATATACACATAGATATATTAGTGTGTGATGGAGCTGTGTATTTATATATACACATAGATATATTAGTGTGTGATGGAGCTGTGTATTTATATATACACATAGATATATTAGTGTGTGATGGAGCTGTGTATTTATATATACACATAGATATATTAGTGTGTGATGGAGCTGTGTATTTATATATACACATAGATATATTAGTGTGTGATGGAGCTGTGTATTTATATATACACATAGATATATTAGTGTGTGATGGAGCTGTGTATTTATATATACACATAGATATATTAGTGTGTGATGGAGCTGTGTATTTATATATACACATAGATATATTAGTGTGTGATGGAGCTGTGTATTTATATATACACATAGATATATTAGTGTGTGATGGAGCTGTGTATTTATATATACACATAGATATATTAGTGTGTGATGGAGCTGTGTATTTATATATACACATAGATATATTAGTGTGTGATGGAGCTGTGTATTTATATATACACATAGATATATTAGTGTGTGATGGAGCTGTGTATTTATATATACACATAGATATATTAGTGTGTGATGGAGCTGTGTATTTATATATACACATAGATATATTAGTGTGTGATGGAGCTGTGTATTTATATATACACATAGATATATTAGTGTGTGATGGAGCTGTGTATTTATATATACACATAGATATATTAGTGTGTGATGGAGCTGTGTATTTATATATACACATAGATATATTAGTGTGTGATGGAGCTGTGTATTTATATATACACATAGATATATTAGTGTGTGATGGAGCTGTGTATTTATATATACACATAGATATATTAGTGTGTGATGGAGCTGTGTATTTATATATACACATAGATATATTAGTGTGTGATGGAGCTGTGTATTTATATATACACATAGATATATTAGTGTGTGATGGAGCTGTGTATTTATATATACACATAGATATATTAGTGTGTGATGGAGCTGTGTATTTATATATACACATAGATATATTAGTGTGTGATGGAGCTGTGTATTTATATATACACATAGATATATTAGTGTGTGATGGAGCTGTGTATTTATATATACACATAGATATATTAGTGTGTGATGGAGCTGTGTATTTATATATACACATAGATATATTAGTGTGTGATGGAGCTGTGTATTTATATATACACATAGATATATTAGTGTGTGATGGAGCTGTGTATTTATATATACACATAGATATATTAGTGTGTGATGGAGCTGTGTATTTATATATACACATAGATATATTAGTGTGTGATGGAGCTGTGTATTTATATATACACATAGATATATTAGTGTGTGATGGAGCTGTGTATTTATATATACACATAGATATATTAGTGTGTGATGGAGCTGTGTATTTATATATACACATAGATATATTAGTGTGTGATGGAGCTGTGTATTTATATATACACATAGATATATTAGTGTGTGATGGAGCTGTGTATTTATATATACACATAGATATATTAGTGTGTGATGGAGCTGTGTATTTATATATACACATAGATATATTAGTGTGTGATGGAGCTGTGTATTTATATATACACATAGATATATTAGTGTGTGATGGAGCTGTGTATTTATATATACACATAGATATATTAGTGTGTGATGGAGCTGTGTATTTATATATACACATAGATATATTAGTGTGTGATGGAGCTGTGTATTTATATATACACATAGATATATTAGTGTGTGATGGAGCTGTGTATTTATATATACACATAGATATATTAGTGTGTGATGGAGCTGTGTATTTATATATACACATAGATATATTAGTGTGTGATGGAGCTGTGTATTTATATATACACATAGATATATTAGTGTGTGATGGAGCTGTGTATTTATATATACACATAGATATATTAGTGTGTGATGGAGCTGTGTATTTATATATACACATAGATATATTAGTGTGTGATGGAGCTGTGTATTTATATATACACATAGATATATTAGTGTGTGATGGAGCTGTGTATTTATATATACACATAGATATATTAGTGTGTGATGGAGCTGTGTATTTATATATACACATAGATATATTAGTGTGTGATGGAGCTGTGTATTTATATATACACATAGATATATTAGTGTGTGATGGAGCTGTGTATTTATATATACACATAGATATATTAGTGTGTGATGGAGCTGTGTATTTATATATACACATAGATATATTAGTGTGTGATGGAGCTGTGTATTTATATATACACATAGATATATTAGTGTGTGATGGAGCTGTGTATTTATATATACACATAGATATATTAGTGTGTGATGGAGCTGTGTATTTATATATACACATAGATATATTAGTGTGTGATGGAGCTGTGTATTTATATATACACATAGATATATTAGTGTGTGATGGAGCTGTGTATTTATATATACACATAGATATATTAGTGTGTGATGGAGCTGTGTATTTATATATACACATAGATATATTAGTGTGTGATGGAGCTGTGTATTTATATATACACATAGATATATTAGTGTGTGATGGAGCTGTGTATTTATATATACACATAGATATATTAGTGTGTGATGGAGCTGTGTATTTATATATACACATAGATATATTAGTGTGTGATGGAGCTGTGTATTTATATATACACATAGATATATTAGTGTGTGATGGAGCTGTGTATTTATATATACACATAGATATATTAGTGTGTGATGGAGCTGTGTATTTATATATACACATAGATATATTAGTGTGTGATGGAGCTGTGTATTTATATATACACATAGATATATTAGTGTGTGATGGAGCTGTGTATTTATATATACACATAGATATATTAGTGTGTGATGGAGCTGTGTATTTATATATACACATAGATATATTAGTGTGTGATGGAGCTGTGTATTTATATATACACATAGATATATTAGTGTGTGATGGAGCTGTGTATTTATATATACACATAGATATATTAGTGTGTGATGGAGCTGTGTATTTATATATACACATAGATATATTAGTGTGTGATGGAGCTGTGTATTTATATATACACATAGATATATTAGTGTGTGATGGAGCTGTGTATTTATATATACACATAGATATATTAGTGTGTGATGGAGCTGTGTATTTATATATACACATAGATATATTAGTGTGTGATGGAGCTGTGTATTTATATATACACATAGATATATTAGTGTGTGATGGAGCTGTGTATTTATATATACACATAGATATATTAGTGTGTGATGGAGCTGTGTATTTATATATACACATAGATATATTAGTGTGTGATGGAGCTGTGTATTTATATATACACATAGATATATTAGTGTGTGATGGAGCTGTGTATTTATATATACACATAGATATATTAGTGTGTGATGGAGCTGTGTATTTATATATACACATAGATATATTAGTGTGTGATGGAGCTGTGTATTTATATATACACATAGATATATTAGTGTGTGATGGAGCTGTGTATTTATATATACACATAGATATATTAGTGTGTGATGGAGCTGTGTATTTATATATACACATAGATATATTAGTGTGTGATGGAGCTGTGTATTTATATATACACATAGATATATTAGTGTGTGATGGAGCTGTGTATTTATATATACACATAGATATATTAGTGTGTGATGGAGCTGTGTATTTATATATACACATAGATATATTAGTGTGTGATGGAGCTGTGTATTTATATATACACATAGATATATTAGTGTGTGATGGAGCTGTGTATTTATATATACACATAGATATATTAGTGTGTGATGGAGCTGTGTATTTATATATACACATAGATATATTAGTGTGTGATGGAGCTGTGTATTTATATATACACATAGATATATTAGTGTGTGATGGAGCTGTGTATTTATATATACACATAGATATATTAGTGTGTGATGGAGCTGTGTATTTATATATACACATAGATATATTAGTGTGTGATGGAGCTGTGTATTTATATATACACATAGATATATTAGTGTGTGATGGAGCTGTGTATTTATATATACACATAGATATATTAGTGTGTGATGGAGCTGTGTATTTATATATACACATAGATATATTAGTGTGTGATGGAGCTGTGTATTTATATATACACATAGATATATTAGTGTGTGATGGAGCTGTGTATTTATATATACACATAGATATATTAGTGTGTGATGGAGCTGTGTATTTATATATACACATAGATATATTAGTGTGTGATGGAGCTGTGTATTTATATATACACATAGATATATTAGTGTGTGATGGAGCTGTGTATTTATATATACACATAGATATATTAGTGTGTGATGGAGCTGTGTATTTATATATACACATAGATATATTAGTGTGTGATGGAGCTGTGTATTTATATATACACATAGATATATTAGTGTGTGATGGAGCTGTGTATTTATATATACACATAGATATATTAGTGTGTGATGGAGCTGTGTATTTATATATACACATAGATATATTAGTGTGTGATGGAGCTGTGTATTTATATATACACATAGATATATTAGTGTGTGATGGAGCTGTGTATTTATATATACACATAGATATATTAGTGTGTGATGGAGCTGTGTATTTATATATACACATAGATATATTAGTGTGTGATGGAGCTGTGTATTTATATATACACATAGATATATTAGTGTGTGATGGAGCTGTGTATTTATATATACACATAGATATATTAGTGTGTGATGGAGCTGTGTATTTATATATACACATAGATATATTAGTGTGTGATGGAGCTGTGTATTTATATATACACATAGATATATTAGTGTGTGATGGAGCTGTGTATTTATATATACACATAGATATATTAGTGTGTGATGGAGCTGTGTATTTATATATACACATAGATATATTAGTGTGTGATGGAGCTGTGTATTTATATATACACATAGATATATTAGTGTGTGATGGAGCTGTGTATTTATATATACACATAGATATATTAGTGTGTGATGGAGCTGTGTATTTATATATACACATAGATATATTAGTGTGTGATGGAGCTGTGTATTTATATATACACATAGATATATTAGTGTGTGATGGAGCTGTGTATTTATATATACACATAGATATATTAGTGTGTGATGGAGCTGTGTATTTATATATACACATAGATATATTAGTGTGTGATGGAGCTGTGTATTTATATATACACATAGATATATTAGTGTGTGATGGAGCTGTGTATTTATATATACACATAGATATATTAGTGTGTGATGGAGCTGTGTATTTATATATACACATAGATATATTAGTGTGTGATGGAGCTGTGTATTTATATATACACATAGATATATTAGTGTGTGATGGAGCTGTGTATTTATATATACACATAGATATATTAGTGTGTGATGGAGCTGTGTATTTATATATACACATAGATATATTAGTGTGTGATGGAGCTGTGTATTTATATATACACATAGATATATTAGTGTGTGATGGAGCTGTGTATTTATATATACACATAGATATATTAGTGTGTGATGGAGCTGTGTATTTATATATACACATAGATATATTAGTGTGTGATGGAGCTGTGTATTTATATATACACATAGATATATTAGTGTGTGATGGAGCTGTGTATTTATATATACACATAGATATATTAGTGTGTGATGGAGCTGTGTATTTATATATACACATAGATATATTAGTGTGTGATGGAGCTGTGTATTTATATATACACATAGATATATTAGTGTGTGATGGAGCTGTGTATTTATATATACACATAGATATATTAGTGTGTGATGGAGCTGTGTATTTATATATACACATAGATATATTAGTGTGTGATGGAGCTGTGTATTTATATATACACATAGATATATTAGTGTGTGATGGAGCTGTGTATTTATATATACACATAGATATATTAGTGTGTGATGGAGCTGTGTATTTATATATACACATAGATATATTAGTGTGTGATGGAGCTGTGTATTTATATATACACATAGATATATTAGTGTGTGATGGAGCTGTGTATTTATATATACACATAGATATATTAGTGTGTGATGGAGCTGTGTATTTATATATACACATAGATATATTAGTGTGTGATGGAGCTGTGTATTTATATATACACATAGATATATTAGTGTGTGATGGAGCTGTGTATTTATATATACACATAGATATATTAGTGTGTGATGGAGCTGTGTATTTATATATACACATAGATATATTAGTGTGTGATGGAGCTGTGTATTTATATATACACATAGATATATTAGTGTGTGATGGAGCTGTGTATTTATATATACACATAGATATATTAGTGTGTGATGGAGCTGTGTATTTATATATACACATAGATATATTAGTGTGTGATGGAGCTGTGTATTTATATATACACATAGATATATTAGTGTGTGATGGAGCTGTGTATTTATATATACACATAGATATATTAGTGTGTGATGGAGCTGTGTATTTATATATACACATAGATATATTAGTGTGTGATGGAGCTGTGTATTTATATATACACATAGATATATTAGTGTGTGATGGAGCTGTGTATTTATATATACACATAGATATATTAGTGTGTGATGGAGCTGTGTATTTATATATACACATAGATATATTAGTGTGTGATGGAGCTGTGTATTTATATATACACATAGATATATTAGTGTGTGATGGAGCTGTGTATTTATATATACACATAGATATATTAGTGTGTGATGGAGCTGTGTATTTATATATACACATAGATATATTAGTGTGTGATGGAGCTGTGTATTTATATATACACATAGATATATTAGTGTGTGATGGAGCTGTGTATTTATATATACACATAGATATATTAGTGTGTGATGGAGCTGTGTATTTATATATACACATAGATATATTAGTGTGTGATGGAGCTGTGTATTTATATATACACATAGATATATTAGTGTGTGATGGAGCTGTGTATTTATATATACACATAGATATATTAGTGTGTGATGGAGCTGTGTATTTATATATACACATAGATATATTAGTGTGTGATGGAGCTGTGTATTTATATATACACATAGATATATTAGTGTGTGATGGAGCTGTGTATTTATATATACACATAGATATATTAGTGTGTGATGGAGCTGTGTATTTATATATACACATAGATATATTAGTGTGTGATGGAGCTGTGTATTTATATATACACATAGATATATTAGTGTGTGATGGAGCTGTGTATTTATATATACACATAGATATATTAGTGTGTGATGGAGCTGTGTATTTATATATACACATAGATATATTAGTGTGTGATGGAGCTGTGTATTTATATATACACATAGATATATTAGTGTGTGATGGAGCTGTGTATTTATATATACACATAGATATATTAGTGTGTGATGGAGCTGTGTATTTATATATACACATAGATATATTAGTGTGTGATGGAGCTGTGTATTTATATATACACATAGATATATTAGTGTGTGATGGAGCTGTGTATTTATATATACACATAGATATATTAGTGTGTGATGGAGCTGTGTATTTATATATACACATAGATATATTAGTGTGTGATGGAGCTGTGTATTTATATATACACATAGATATATTAGTGTGTGATGGAGCTGTGTATTTATATATACACATAGATATATTAGTGTGTGATGGAGCTGTGTATTTATATATACACATAGATATATTAGTGTGTGATGGAGCTGTGTATTTATATATACACATAGATATATTAGTGTGTGATGGAGCTGTGTATTTATATATACACATAGATATATTAGTGTGTGATGGAGCTGTGTATTTATATATACACATAGATATATTAGTGTGTGATGGAGCTGTGTATTTATATATACACATAGATATATTAGTGTGTGATGGAGCTGTGTATTTATATATACACATAGATATATTAGTGTGTGATGGAGCTGTGTATTTATATATACACATAGATATATTAGTGTGTGATGGAGCTGTGTATTTATATATACACATAGATATATTAGTGTGTGATGGAGCTGTGTATTTATATATACACATAGATATATTAGTGTGTGATGGAGCTGTGTATTTATATATACACATAGATATATTAGTGTGTGATGGAGCTGTGTATTTATATATACACATAGATATATTAGTGTGTGATGGAGCTGTGTATTTATATATACACATAGATATATTAGTGTGTGATGGAGCTGTGTATTTATATATACACATAGATATATTAGTGTGTGATGGAGCTGTGTATTTATATATACACATAGATATATTAGTGTGTGATGGAGCTGTGTATTTATATATACACATAGATATATTAGTGTGTGATGGAGCTGTGTATTTATATATACACATAGATATATTAGTGTGTGATGGAGCTGTGTATTTATATATACACATAGATATATTAGTGTGTGATGGAGCTGTGTATTTATATATACACATAGATATATTAGTGTGTGATGGAGCTGTGTATTTATATATACACATAGATATATTAGTGTGTGATGGAGCTGTGTATTTATATATACACATAGATATATTAGTGTGTGATGGAGCTGTGTATTTATATATACACATAGATATATTAGTGTGTGATGGAGCTGTGTATTTATATATACACATAGATATATTAGTGTGTGATGGAGCTGTGTATTTATATATACACATAGATATATTAGTGTGTGATGGAGCTGTGTATTTATATATACACATAGATATATTAGTGTGTGATGGAGCTGTGTATTTATATATACACATAGATATATTAGTGTGTGATGGAGCTGTGTATTTATATATACACATAGATATATTAGTGTGTGATGGAGCTGTGTATTTATATATACACATAGATATATTAGTGTGTGATGGAGCTGTGTATTTATATATACACATAGATATATTAGTGTGTGATGGAGCTGTGTATTTATATATACACATAGATATATTAGTGTGTGATGGAGCTGTGTATTTATATATACACATAGATATATTAGTGTGTGATGGAGCTGTGTATTTATATATACACATAGATATATTAGTGTGTGATGGAGCTGTGTATTTATATATACACATAGATATATTAGTGTGTGATGGAGCTGTGTATTTATATATACACATAGATATATTAGTGTGTGATGGAGCTGTGTATTTATATATACACATAGATATATTAGTGTGTGATGGAGCTGTGTATTTATATATACACATAGATATATTAGTGTGTGATGGAGCTGTGTATTTATATATACACATAGATATATTAGTGTGTGATGGAGCTGTGTATTTATATATACACATAGATATATTAGTGTGTGATGGAGCTGTGTATTTATATATACACATAGATATATTAGTGTGTGATGGAGCTGTGTATTTATATATACACATAGATATATTAGTGTGTGATGGAGCTGTGTATTTATATATACACATAGATATATTAGTGTGTGATGGAGCTGTGTATTTATATATACACATAGATATATTAGTGTGTGATGGAGCTGTGTATTTATATATACACATAGATATATTAGTGTGTGATGGAGCTGTGTATTTATATATACACATAGATATATTAGTGTGTGATGGAGCTGTGTATTTATATATACACATAGATATATTAGTGTGTGATGGAGCTGTGTATTTATATATACACATAGATATATTAGTGTGTGATGGAGCTGTGTATTTATATATACACATAGATATATTAGTGTGTGATGGAGCTGTGTATTTATATATACACATAGATATATTAGTGTGTGATGGAGCTGTGTATTTATATATACACATAGATATATTAGTGTGTGATGGAGCTGTGTATTTATATATACACATAGATATATTAGTGTGTGATGGAGCTGTGTATTTATATATACACATAGATATATTAGTGTGTGATGGAGCTGTGTATTTATATATACACATAGATATATTAGTGTGTGATGGAGCTGTGTATTTATATATACACATAGATATATTAGTGTGTGATGGAGCTGTGTATTTATATATACACATAGATATATTAGTGTGTGATGGAGCTGTGTATTTATATATACACATAGATATATTAGTGTGTGATGGAGCTGTGTATTTATATATACACATAGATATATTAGTGTGTGATGGAGCTGTGTATTTATATATACACATAGATATATTAGTGTGTGATGGAGCTGTGTATTTATATATACACATAGATATATTAGTGTGTGATGGAGCTGTGTATTTATATATACACATAGATATATTAGTGTGTGATGGAGCTGTGTATTTATATATACACATAGATATATTAGTGTGTGATGGAGCTGTGTATTTATATATACACATAGATATATTAGTGTGTGATGGAGCTGTGTATTTATATATACACATAGATATATTAGTGTGTGATGGAGCTGTGTATTTATATATACACATAGATATATTAGTGTGTGATGGAGCTGTGTATTTATATATACACATAGATATATTAGTGTGTGATGGAGCTGTGTATTTATATATACACATAGATATATTAGTGTGTGATGGAGCTGTGTATTTATATATACACATAGATATATTAGTGTGTGATGGAGCTGTGTATTTATATATACACATAGATATATTAGTGTGTGATGGAGCTGTGTATTTATATATACACATAGATATATTAGTGTGTGATGGAGCTGTGTATTTATATATACACATAGATATATTAGTGTGTGATGGAGCTGTGTATTTATATATACACATAGATATATTAGTGTGTGATGGAGCTGTGTATTTATATATACACATAGATATATTAGTGTGTGATGGAGCTGTGTATTTATATATACACATAGATATATTAGTGTGTGATGGAGCTGTGTATTTATATATACACATAGATATATTAGTGTGTGATGGAGCTGTGTATTTATATATACACATAGATATATTAGTGTGTGATGGAGCTGTGTATTTATATATACACATAGATATATTAGTGTGTGATGGAGCTGTGTATTTATATATACACATAGATATATTAGTGTGTGATGGAGCTGTGTATTTATATATACACATAGATATATTAGTGTGTGATGGAGCTGTGTATTTATATATACACATAGATATATTAGTGTGTGATGGAGCTGTGTATTTATATATACACATAGATATATTAGTGTGTGATGGAGCTGTGTATTTATATATACACATAGATATATTAGTGTGTGATGGAGCTGTGTATTTATATATACACATAGATATATTAGTGTGTGATGGAGCTGTGTATTTATATATACACATAGATATATTAGTGTGTGATGGAGCTGTGTATTTATATATACACATAGATATATTAGTGTGTGATGGAGCTGTGTATTTATATATACACATAGATATATTAGTGTGTGATGGAGCTGTGTATTTATATATACACATAGATATATTAGTGTGTGATGGAGCTGTGTATTTATATATACACATAGATATATTAGTGTGTGATGGAGCTGTGTATTTATATATACACATAGATATATTAGTGTGTGATGGAGCTGTGTATTTATATATACACATAGATATATTAGTGTGTGATGGAGCTGTGTATTTATATATACACATAGATATATTAGTGTGTGATGGAGCTGTGTATTTATATATACACATAGATATATTAGTGTGTGATGGAGCTGTGTATTTATATATACACATAGATATATTAGTGTGTGATGGAGCTGTGTATTTATATATACACATAGATATATTAGTGTGTGATGGAGCTGTGTATTTATATATACACATAGATATATTAGTGTGTGATGGAGCTGTGTATTTATATATACACATAGATATATTAGTGTGTGATGGAGCTGTGTATTTATATATACACATAGATATATTAGTGTGTGATGGAGCTGTGTATTTATATATACACATAGATATATTAGTGTGTGATGGAGCTGTGTATTTATATATACACATAGATATATTAGTGTGTGATGGAGCTGTGTATTTATATATACACATAGATATATTAGTGTGTGATGGAGCTGTGTATTTATATATACACATAGATATATTAGTGTGTGATGGAGCTGTGTATTTATATATACACATAGATATATTAGTGTGTGATGGAGCTGTGTATTTATATATACACATAGATATATTAGTGTGTGATGGAGCTGTGTATTTATATATACACATAGATATATTAGTGTGTGATGGAGCTGTGTATTTATATATACACATAGATATATTAGTGTGTGATGGAGCTGTGTATTTATATATACACATAGATATATTAGTGTGTGATGGAGCTGTGTATTTATATATACACATAGATATATTAGTGTGTGATGGAGCTGTGTATTTATATATACACATAGATATATTAGTGTGTGATGGAGCTGTGTATTTATATATACACATAGATATATTAGTGTGTGATGGAGCTGTGTATTTATATATACACATAGATATATTAGTGTGTGATGGAGCTGTGTATTTATATATACACATAGATATATTAGTGTGTGATGGAGCTGTGTATTTATATATACACATAGATATATTAGTGTGTGATGGAGCTGTGTATTTATATATACACATAGATATATTAGTGTGTGATGGAGCTGTGTATTTATATATACACATAGATATATTAGTGTGTGATGGAGCTGTGTATTTATATATACACATAGATATATTAGTGTGTGATGGAGCTGTGTATTTATATATACACATAGATATATTAGTGTGTGATGGAGCTGTGTATTTATATATACACATAGATATATTAGTGTGTGATGGAGCTGTGTATTTATATATACACATAGATATATTAGTGTGTGATGGAGCTGTGTATTTATATATACACATAGATATATTAGTGTGTGATGGAGCTGTGTATTTATATATACACATAGATATATTAGTGTGTGATGGAGCTGTGTATTTATATATACACATAGATATATTAGTGTGTGATGGAGCTGTGTATTTATATATACACATAGATATATTAGTGTGTGATGGAGCTGTGTATTTATATATACACATAGATATATTAGTGTGTGATGGAGCTGTGTATTTATATATACACATAGATATATTAGTGTGTGATGGAGCTGTGTATTTATATATACACATAGATATATTAGTGTGTGATGGAGCTGTGTATTTATATATACACATAGATATATTAGTGTGTGATGGAGCTGTGTATTTATATATACACATAGATATATTAGTGTGTGATGGAGCTGTGTATTTATATATACACATAGATATATTAGTGTGTGATGGAGCTGTGTATTTATATATACACATAGATATATTAGTGTGTGATGGAGCTGTGTATTTATATATACACATAGATATATTAGTGTGTGATGGAGCTGTGTATTTATATATACACATAGATATATTAGTGTGTGATGGAGCTGTGTATTTATATATACACATAGATATATTAGTGTGTGATGGAGCTGTGTATTTATATATACACATAGATATATTAGTGTGTGATGGAGCTGTGTATTTATATATACACATAGATATATTAGTGTGTGATGGAGCTGTGTATTTATATATACACATAGATATATTAGTGTGTGATGGAGCTGTGTATTTATATATACACATAGATATATTAGTGTGTGATGGAGCTGTGTATTTATATATACACATAGATATATTAGTGTGTGATGGAGCTGTGTATTTATATATACACATAGATATATTAGTGTGTGATGGAGCTGTGTATTTATATATACACATAGATATATTAGTGTGTGATGGAGCTGTGTATTTATATATACACATAGATATATTAGTGTGTGATGGAGCTGTGTATTTATATATACACATAGATATATTAGTGTGTGATGGAGCTGTGTATTTATATATACACATAGATATATTAGTGTGTGATGGAGCTGTGTATTTATATATACACATAGATATATTAGTGTGTGATGGAGCTGTGTATTTATATATACACATAGATATATTAGTGTGTGATGGAGCTGTGTATTTATATATACACATAGATATATTAGTGTGTGATGGAGCTGTGTATTTATATATACACATAGATATATTAGTGTGTGATGGAGCTGTGTATTTATATATACACATAGATATATTAGTGTGTGATGGAGCTGTGTATTTATATATACACATAGATATATTAGTGTGTGATGGAGCTGTGTATTTATATATACACATAGATATATTAGTGTGTGATGGAGCTGTGTATTTATATATACACATAGATATATTAGTGTGTGATGGAGCTGTGTATTTATATATACACATAGATATATTAGTGTGTGATGGAGCTGTGTATTTATATATACACATAGATATATTAGTGTGTGATGGAGCTGTGTATTTATATATACACATAGATATATTAGTGTGTGATGGAGCTGTGTATTTATATATACACATAGATATATTAGTGTGTGATGGAGCTGTGTATTTATATATACACATAGATATATTAGTGTGTGATGGAGCTGTGTATTTATATATACACATAGATATATTAGTGTGTGATGGAGCTGTGTATTTATATATACACATAGATATATTAGTGTGTGATGGAGCTGTGTATTTATATATACACATAGATATATTAGTGTGTGATGGAGCTGTGTATTTATATATACACATAGATATATTAGTGTGTGATGGAGCTGTGTATTTATATATACACATAGATATATTAGTGTGTGATGGAGCTGTGTATTTATATATACACATAGATATATTAGTGTGTGATGGAGCTGTGTATTTATATATACACATAGATATATTAGTGTGTGATGGAGCTGTGTATTTATATATACACATAGATATATTAGTGTGTGATGGAGCTGTGTATTTATATATACACATAGATATATTAGTGTGTGATGGAGCTGTGTATTTATATATACACATAGATATATTAGTGTGTGATGGAGCTGTGTATTTATATATACACATAGATATATTAGTGTGTGATGGAGCTGTGTATTTATATATACACATAGATATATTAGTGTGTGATGGAGCTGTGTATTTATATATACACATAGATATATTAGTGTGTGATGGAGCTGTGTATTTATATATACACATAGATATATTAGTGTGTGATGGAGCTGTGTATTTATATATACACATAGATATATTAGTGTGTGATGGAGCTGTGTATTTATATATACACATAGATATATTAGTGTGTGATGGAGCTGTGTATTTATATATACACATAGATATATTAGTGTGTGATGGAGCTGTGTATTTATATATACACATAGATATATTAGTGTGTGATGGAGCTGTGTATTTATATATACACATAGATATATTAGTGTGTGATGGAGCTGTGTATTTATATATACACATAGATATATTAGTGTGTGATGGAGCTGTGTATTTATATATACACATAGATATATTAGTGTGTGATGGAGCTGTGTATTTATATATACACATAGATATATTAGTGTGTGATGGAGCTGTGTATTTATATATACACATAGATATATTAGTGTGTGATGGAGCTGTGTATTTATATATACACATAGATATATTAGTGTGTGATGGAGCTGTGTATTTATATATACACATAGATATATTAGTGTGTGATGGAGCTGTGTATTTATATATACACATAGATATATTAGTGTGTGATGGAGCTGTGTATTTATATATACACATAGATATATTAGTGTGTGATGGAGCTGTGTATTTATATATACACATAGATATATTAGTGTGTGATGGAGCTGTGTATTTATATATACACATAGATATATTAGTGTGTGATGGAGCTGTGTATTTATATATACACATAGATATATTAGTGTGTGATGGAGCTGTGTATTTATATATACACATAGATATATTAGTGTGTGATGGAGCTGTGTATTTATATATACACATAGATATATTAGTGTGTGATGGAGCTGTGTATTTATATATACACATAGATATATTAGTGTGTGATGGAGCTGTGTATTTATATATACACATAGATATATTAGTGTGTGATGGAGCTGTGTATTTATATATACACATAGATATATTAGTGTGTGATGGAGCTGTGTATTTATATATACACATAGATATATTAGTGTGTGATGGAGCTGTGTATTTATATATACACATAGATATATTAGTGTGTGATGGAGCTGTGTATTTATATATACACATAGATATATTAGTGTGTGATGGAGCTGTGTATTTATATATACACATAGATATATTAGTGTGTGATGGAGCTGTGTATTTATATATACACATAGATATATTAGTGTGTGATGGAGCTGTGTATTTATATATACACATAGATATATTAGTGTGTGATGGAGCTGTGTATTTATATATACACATAGATATATTAGTGTGTGATGGAGCTGTGTATTTATATATACACATAGATATATTAGTGTGTGATGGAGCTGTGTATTTATATATACACATAGATATATTAGTGTGTGATGGAGCTGTGTATTTATATATACACATAGATATATTAGTGTGTGATGGAGCTGTGTATTTATATATACACATAGATATATTAGTGTGTGATGGAGCTGTGTATTTATATATACACATAGATATATTAGTGTGTGATGGAGCTGTGTATTTATATATACACATAGATATATTAGTGTGTGATGGAGCTGTGTATTTATATATACACATAGATATATTAGTGTGTGATGGAGCTGTGTATTTATATATACACATAGATATATTAGTGTGTGATGGAGCTGTGTATTTATATATACACATAGATATATTAGTGTGTGATGGAGCTGTGTATTTATATATACACATAGATATATTAGTGTGTGATGGAGCTGTGTATTTATATATACACATAGATATATTAGTGTGTGATGGAGCTGTGTATTTATATATACACATAGATATATTAGTGTGTGATGGAGCTGTGTATTTATATATACACATAGATATATTAGTGTGTGATGGAGCTGTGTATTTATATATACACATAGATATATTAGTGTGTGATGGAGCTGTGTATTTATATATACACATAGATATATTAGTGTGTGATGGAGCTGTGTATTTATATATACACATAGATATATTAGTGTGTGATGGAGCTGTGTATTTATATATACACATAGATATATTAGTGTGTGATGGAGCTGTGTATTTATATATACACATAGATATATTAGTGTGTGATGGAGCTGTGTATTTATATATACACATAGATATATTAGTGTGTGATGGAGCTGTGTATTTATATATACACATAGATATATTAGTGTGTGATGGAGCTGTGTATTTATATATACACATAGATATATTAGTGTGTGATGGAGCTGTGTATTTATATATACACATAGATATATTAGTGTGTGATGGAGCTGTGTATTTATATATACACATAGATATATTAGTGTGTGATGGAGCTGTGTATTTATATATACACATAGATATATTAGTGTGTGATGGAGCTGTGTATTTATATATACACATAGATATATTAGTGTGTGATGGAGCTGTGTATTTATATATACACATAGATATATTAGTGTGTGATGGAGCTGTGTATTTATATATACACATAGATATATTAGTGTGTGATGGAGCTGTGTATTTATATATACACATAGATATATTAGTGTGTGATGGAGCTGTGTATTTATATATACACATAGATATATTAGTGTGTGATGGAGCTGTGTATTTATATATACACATAGATATATTAGTGTGTGATGGAGCTGTGTATTTATATATACACATAGATATATTAGTGTGTGATGGAGCTGTGTATTTATATATACACATAGATATATTAGTGTGTGATGGAGCTGTGTATTTATATATACACATAGATATATTAGTGTGTGATGGAGCTGTGTATTTATATATACACATAGATATATTAGTGTGTGATGGAGCTGTGTATTTATATATACACATAGATATATTAGTGTGTGATGGAGCTGTGTATTTATATATACACATAGATATATTAGTGTGTGATGGAGCTGTGTATTTATATATACACATAGATATATTAGTGTGTGATGGAGCTGTGTATTTATATATACACATAGATATATTAGTGTGTGATGGAGCTGTGTATTTATATATACACATAGATATATTAGTGTGTGATGGAGCTGTGTATTTATATATACACATAGATATATTAGTGTGTGATGGAGCTGTGTATTTATATATACACATAGATATATTAGTGTGTGATGGAGCTGTGTATTTATATATACACATAGATATATTAGTGTGTGATGGAGCTGTGTATTTATATATACACATAGATATATTAGTGTGTGATGGAGCTGTGTATTTATATATACACATAGATATATTAGTGTGTGATGGAGCTGTGTATTTATATATACACATAGATATATTAGTGTGTGATGGAGCTGTGTATTTATATATACACATAGATATATTAGTGTGTGATGGAGCTGTGTATTTATATATACACATAGATATATTAGTGTGTGATGGAGCTGTGTATTTATATATACACATAGATATATTAGTGTGTGATGGAGCTGTGTATTTATATATACACATAGATATATTAGTGTGTGATGGAGCTGTGTATTTATATATACACATAGATATATTAGTGTGTGATGGAGCTGTGTATTTATATATACACATAGATATATTAGTGTGTGATGGAGCTGTGTATTTATATATACACATAGATATATTAGTGTGTGATGGAGCTGTGTATTTATATATACACATAGATATATTAGTGTGTGATGGAGCTGTGTATTTATATATACACATAGATATATTAGTGTGTGATGGAGCTGTGTATTTATATATACACATAGATATATTAGTGTGTGATGGAGCTGTGTATTTATATATACACATAGATATATTAGTGTGTGATGGAGCTGTGTATTTATATATACACATAGATATATTAGTGTGTGATGGAGCTGTGTATTTATATATACACATAGATATATTAGTGTGTGATGGAGCTGTGTATTTATATATACACATAGATATATTAGTGTGTGATGGAGCTGTGTATTTATATATACACATAGATATATTAGTGTGTGATGGAGCTGTGTATTTATATATACACATAGATATATTAGTGTGTGATGGAGCTGTGTATTTATATATACACATAGATATATTAGTGTGTGATGGAGCTGTGTATTTATATATACACATAGATATATTAGTGTGTGATGGAGCTGTGTATTTATATATACACATAGATATATTAGTGTGTGATGGAGCTGTGTATTTATATATACACATAGATATATTAGTGTGTGATGGAGCTGTGTATTTATATATACACATAGATATATTAGTGTGTGATGGAGCTGTGTATTTATATATACACATAGATATATTAGTGTGTGATGGAGCTGTGTATTTATATATACACATAGATATATTAGTGTGTGATGGAGCTGTGTATTTATATATACACATAGATATATTAGTGTGTGATGGAGCTGTGTATTTATATATACACATAGATATATTAGTGTGTGATGGAGCTGTGTATTTATATATACACATAGATATATTAGTGTGTGATGGAGCTGTGTATTTATATATACACATAGATATATTAGTGTGTGATGGAGCTGTGTATTTATATATACACATAGATATATTAGTGTGTGATGGAGCTGTGTATTTATATATACACATAGATATATTAGTGTGTGATGGAGCTGTGTATTTATATATACACATAGATATATTAGTGTGTGATGGAGCTGTGTATTTATATATACACATAGATATATTAGTGTGTGATGGAGCTGTGTATTTATATATACACATAGATATATTAGTGTGTGATGGAGCTGTGTATTTATATATACACATAGATATATTAGTGTGTGATGGAGCTGTGTATTTATATATACACATAGATATATTAGTGTGTGATGGAGCTGTGTATTTATATATACACATAGATATATTAGTGTGTGATGGAGCTGTGTATTTATATATACACATAGATATATTAGTGTGTGATGGAGCTGTGTATTTATATATACACATAGATATATTAGTGTGTGATGGAGCTGTGTATTTATATATACACATAGATATATTAGTGTGTGATGGAGCTGTGTATTTATATATACACATAGATATATTAGTGTGTGATGGAGCTGTGTATTTATATATACACATAGATATATTAGTGTGTGATGGAGCTGTGTATTTATATATACACATAGATATATTAGTGTGTGATGGAGCTGTGTATTTATATATACACATAGATATATTAGTGTGTGATGGAGCTGTGTATTTATATATACACATAGATATATTAGTGTGTGATGGAGCTGTGTATTTATATATACACATAGATATATTAGTGTGTGATGGAGCTGTGTATTTATATATACACATAGATATATTAGTGTGTGATGGAGCTGTGTATTTATATATACACATAGATATATTAGTGTGTGATGGAGCTGTGTATTTATATATACACATAGATATATTAGTGTGTGATGGAGCTGTGTATTTATATATACACATAGATATATTAGTGTGTGATGGAGCTGTGTATTTATATATACACATAGATATATTAGTGTGTGATGGAGCTGTGTATTTATATATACACATAGATATATTAGTGTGTGATGGAGCTGTGTATTTATATATACACATAGATATATTAGTGTGTGATGGAGCTGTGTATTTATATATACACATAGATATATTAGTGTGTGATGGAGCTGTGTATTTATATATACACATAGATATATTAGTGTGTGATGGAGCTGTGTATTTATATATACACATAGATATATTAGTGTGTGATGGAGCTGTGTATTTATATATACACATAGATATATTAGTGTGTGATGGAGCTGTGTATTTATATATACACATAGATATATTAGTGTGTGATGGAGCTGTGTATTTATATATACACATAGATATATTAGTGTGTGATGGAGCTGTGTATTTATATATACACATAGATATATTAGTGTGTGATGGAGCTGTGTATTTATATATACACATAGATATATTAGTGTGTGATGGAGCTGTGTATTTATATATACACATAGATATATTAGTGTGTGATGGAGCTGTGTATTTATATATACACATAGATATATTAGTGTGTGATGGAGCTGTGTATTTATATATACACATAGATATATTAGTGTGTGATGGAGCTGTGTATTTATATATACACATAGATATATTAGTGTGTGATGGAGCTGTGTATTTATATATACACATAGATATATTAGTGTGTGATGGAGCTGTGTATTTATATATACACATAGATATATTAGTGTGTGATGGAGCTGTGTATTTATATATACACATAGATATATTAGTGTGTGATGGAGCTGTGTATTTATATATACACATAGATATATTAGTGTGTGATGGAGCTGTGTATTTATATATACACATAGATATATTAGTGTGTGATGGAGCTGTGTATTTATATATACACATAGATATATTAGTGTGTGATGGAGCTGTGTATTTATATATACACATAGATATATTAGTGTGTGATGGAGCTGTGTATTTATATATACACATAGATATATTAGTGTGTGATGGAGCTGTGTATTTATATATACACATAGATATATTAGTGTGTGATGGAGCTGTGTATTTATATATACACATAGATATATTAGTGTGTGATGGAGCTGTGTATTTATATATACACATAGATATATTAGTGTGTGATGGAGCTGTGTATTTATATATACACATAGATATATTAGTGTGTGATGGAGCTGTGTATTTATATATACACATAGATATATTAGTGTGTGATGGAGCTGTGTATTTATATATACACATAGATATATTAGTGTGTGATGGAGCTGTGTATTTATATATACACATAGATATATTAGTGTGTGATGGAGCTGTGTATTTATATATACACATAGATATATTAGTGTGTGATGGAGCTGTGTATTTATATATACACATAGATATATTAGTGTGTGATGGAGCTGTGTATTTATATATACACATAGATATATTAGTGTGTGATGGAGCTGTGTATTTATATATACACATAGATATATTAGTGTGTGATGGAGCTGTGTATTTATATATACACATAGATATATTAGTGTGTGATGGAGCTGTGTATTTATATATACACATAGATATATTAGTGTGTGATGGAGCTGTGTATTTATATATACACATAGATATATTAGTGTGTGATGGAGCTGTGTATTTATATATACACATAGATATATTAGTGTGTGATGGAGCTGTGTATTTATATATACACATAGATATATTAGTGTGTGATGGAGCTGTGTATTTATATATACACATAGATATATTAGTGTGTGATGGAGCTGTGTATTTATATATACACATAGATATATTAGTGTGTGATGGAGCTGTGTATTTATATATACACATAGATATATTAGTGTGTGATGGAGCTGTGTATTTATATATACACATAGATATATTAGTGTGTGATGGAGCTGTGTATTTATATATACACATAGATATATTAGTGTGTGATGGAGCTGTGTATTTATATATACACATAGATATATTAGTGTGTGATGGAGCTGTGTATTTATATATACACATAGATATATTAGTGTGTGATGGAGCTGTGTATTTATATATACACATAGATATATTAGTGTGTGATGGAGCTGTGTATTTATATATACACATAGATATATTAGTGTGTGATGGAGCTGTGTATTTATATATACACATAGATATATTAGTGTGTGATGGAGCTGTGTATTTATATATACACATAGATATATTAGTGTGTGATGGAGCTGTGTATTTATATATACACATAGATATATTAGTGTGTGATGGAGCTGTGTATTTATATATACACATAGATATATTAGTGTGTGATGGAGCTGTGTATTTATATATACACATAGATATATTAGTGTGTGATGGAGCTGTGTATTTATATATACACATAGATATATTAGTGTGTGATGGAGCTGTGTATTTATATATACACATAGATATATTAGTGTGTGATGGAGCTGTGTATTTATATATACACATAGATATATTAGTGTGTGATGGAGCTGTGTATTTATATATACACATAGATATATTAGTGTGTGATGGAGCTGTGTATTTATATATACACATAGATATATTAGTGTGTGATGGAGCTGTGTATTTATATATACACATAGATATATTAGTGTGTGATGGAGCTGTGTATTTATATATACACATAGATATATTAGTGTGTGATGGAGCTGTGTATTTATATATACACATAGATATATTAGTGTGTGATGGAGCTGTGTATTTATATATACACATAGATATATTAGTGTGTGATGGAGCTGTGTATTTATATATACACATAGATATATTAGTGTGTGATGGAGCTGTGTATTTATATATACACATAGATATATTAGTGTGTGATGGAGCTGTGTATTTATATATACACATAGATATATTAGTGTGTGATGGAGCTGTGTATTTATATATACACATAGATATATTAGTGTGTGATGGAGCTGTGTATTTATATATACACATAGATATATTAGTGTGTGATGGAGCTGTGTATTTATATATACACATAGATATATTAGTGTGTGATGGAGCTGTGTATTTATATATACACATAGATATATTAGTGTGTGATGGAGCTGTGTATTTATATATACACATAGATATATTAGTGTGTGATGGAGCTGTGTATTTATATATACACATAGATATATTAGTGTGTGATGGAGCTGTGTATTTATATATACACATAGATATATTAGTGTGTGATGGAGCTGTGTATTTATATATACACATAGATATATTAGTGTGTGATGGAGCTGTGTATTTATATATACACATAGATATATTAGTGTGTGATGGAGCTGTGTATTTATATATACACATAGATATATTAGTGTGTGATGGAGCTGTGTATTTATATATACACATAGATATATTAGTGTGTGATGGAGCTGTGTATTTATATATACACATAGATATATTAGTGTGTGATGGAGCTGTGTATTTATATATACACATAGATATATTAGTGTGTGATGGAGCTGTGTATTTATATATACACATAGATATATTAGTGTGTGATGGAGCTGTGTATTTATATATACACATAGATATATTAGTGTGTGATGGAGCTGTGTATTTATATATACACATAGATATATTAGTGTGTGATGGAGCTGTGTATTTATATATACACATAGATATATTAGTGTGTGATGGAGCTGTGTATTTATATATACACATAGATATATTAGTGTGTGATGGAGCTGTGTATTTATATATACACATAGATATATTAGTGTGTGATGGAGCTGTGTATTTATATATACACATAGATATATTAGTGTGTGATGGAGCTGTGTATTTATATATACACATAGATATATTAGTGTGTGATGGAGCTGTGTATTTATATATACACATAGATATATTAGTGTGTGATGGAGCTGTGTATTTATATATACACATAGATATATTAGTGTGTGATGGAGCTGTGTATTTATATATACACATAGATATATTAGTGTGTGATGGAGCTGTGTATTTATATATACACATAGATATATTAGTGTGTGATGGAGCTGTGTATTTATATATACACATAGATATATTAGTGTGTGATGGAGCTGTGTATTTATATATACACATAGATATATTAGTGTGTGATGGAGCTGTGTATTTATATATACACATAGATATATTAGTGTGTGATGGAGCTGTGTATTTATATATACACATAGATATATTAGTGTGTGATGGAGCTGTGTATTTATATATACACATAGATATATTAGTGTGTGATGGAGCTGTGTATTTATATATACACATAGATATATTAGTGTGTGATGGAGCTGTGTATTTATATATACACATAGATATATTAGTGTGTGATGGAGCTGTGTATTTATATATACACATAGATATATTAGTGTGTGATGGAGCTGTGTATTTATATATACACATAGATATATTAGTGTGTGATGGAGCTGTGTATTTATATATACACATAGATATATTAGTGTGTGATGGAGCTGTGTATTTATATATACACATAGATATATTAGTGTGTGATGGAGCTGTGTATTTATATATACACATAGATATATTAGTGTGTGATGGAGCTGTGTATTTATATATACACATAGATATATTAGTGTGTGATGGAGCTGTGTATTTATATATACACATAGATATATTAGTGTGTGATGGAGCTGTGTATTTATATATACACATAGATATATTAGTGTGTGATGGAGCTGTGTATTTATATATACACATAGATATATTAGTGTGTGATGGAGCTGTGTATTTATATATACACATAGATATATTAGTGTGTGATGGAGCTGTGTATTTATATATACACATAGATATATTAGTGTGTGATGGAGCTGTGTATTTATATATACACATAGATATATTAGTGTGTGATGGAGCTGTGTATTTATATATACACATAGATATATTAGTGTGTGATGGAGCTGTGTATTTATATATACACATAGATATATTAGTGTGTGATGGAGCTGTGTATTTATATATACACATAGATATATTAGTGTGTGATGGAGCTGTGTATTTATATATACACATAGATATATTAGTGTGTGATGGAGCTGTGTATTTATATATACACATAGATATATTAGTGTGTGATGGAGCTGTGTATTTATATATACACATAGATATATTAGTGTGTGATGGAGCTGTGTATTTATATATACACATAGATATATTAGTGTGTGATGGAGCTGTGTATTTATATATACACATAGATATATTAGTGTGTGATGGAGCTGTGTATTTATATATACACATAGATATATTAGTGTGTGATGGAGCTGTGTATTTATATATACACATAGATATATTAGTGTGTGATGGAGCTGTGTATTTATATATACACATAGATATATTAGTGTGTGATGGAGCTGTGTATTTATATATACACATAGATATATTAGTGTGTGATGGAGCTGTGTATTTATATATACACATAGATATATTAGTGTGTGATGGAGCTGTGTATTTATATATACACATAGATATATTAGTGTGTGATGGAGCTGTGTATTTATATATACACATAGATATATTAGTGTGTGATGGAGCTGTGTATTTATATATACACATAGATATATTAGTGTGTGATGGAGCTGTGTATTTATATATACACATAGATATATTAGTGTGTGATGGAGCTGTGTATTTATATATACACATAGATATATTAGTGTGTGATGGAGCTGTGTATTTATATATACACATAGATATATTAGTGTGTGATGGAGCTGTGTATTTATATATACACATAGATATATTAGTGTGTGATGGAGCTGTGTATTTATATATACACATAGATATATTAGTGTGTGATGGAGCTGTGTATTTATATATACACATAGATATATTAGTGTGTGATGGAGCTGTGTATTTATATATACACATAGATATATTAGTGTGTGATGGAGCTGTGTATTTATATATACACATAGATATATTAGTGTGTGATGGAGCTGTGTATTTATATATACACATAGATATATTAGTGTGTGATGGAGCTGTGTATTTATATATACACATAGATATATTAGTGTGTGATGGAGCTGTGTATTT
Organism: Carcharodon carcharias; assembly: GCF_017639515.1. Lineage (NCBI taxonomy): Eukaryota > Metazoa > Chordata > Chondrichthyes > Lamniformes > Lamnidae > Carcharodon > Carcharodon carcharias. The sequence goes on along the minus strand of NW_024470593.1, from coordinate 181,230 downwards.
ATATATACACATAGATATATTAGTGTGTGATGGAGCTGTGTATTTATATATACACATAGATATATTAGTGTGTGATGGAGCTGTGTATTTATATATACACATAGATATATTAGTGTGTGATGGAGCTGTGTATTTATATATACACATAGATATATTAGTGTGTGATGGAGCTGTGTATTTATATATACACATAGATATATTAGTGTGTGATGGAGCTGTGTATTTATATATACACATAGATATATTAGTGTGTGATGGAGCTGTGTATTTATATATACACATAGATATATTAGTGTGTGATGGAGCTGTGTATTTATATATACACATAGATATATTAGTGTGTGATGGAGCTGTGTATTTATATATACACATAGATATATTAGTGTGTGATGGAGCTGTGTATTTATATATACACATAGATATATTAGTGTGTGATGGAGCTGTGTATTTATATATACACATAGATATATTAGTGTGTGATGGAGCTGTGTATTTATATATACACATAGATATATTAGTGTGTGATGGAGCTGTGTATTTATATATACACATAGATATATTAGTGTGTGATGGAGCTGTGTATTTATATATACACATAGATATATTAGTGTGTGATGGAGCTGTGTATTTATATATACACATAGATATATTAGTGTGTGATGGAGCTGTGTATTTATATATACACATAGATATATTAGTGTGTGATGGAGCTGTGTATTTATATATACACATAGATATATTAGTGTGTGATGGAGCTGTGTATTTATATATACACATAGATATATTAGTGTGTGATGGAGCTGTGTATTTATATATACACATAGATATATTAGTGTGTGATGGAGCTGTGTATTTATATATACACATAGATATATTAGTGTGTGATGGAGCTGTGTATTTATATATACACATAGATATATTAGTGTGTGATGGAGCTGTGTATTTATATATACACATAGATATATTAGTGTGTGATGGAGCTGTGTATTTATATATACACATAGATATATTAGTGTGTGATGGAGCTGTGTATTTATATATACACATAGATATATTAGTGTGTGATGGAGCTGTGTATTTATATATACACATAGATATATTAGTGTGTGATGGAGCTGTGTATTTATATATACACATAGATATATTAGTGTGTGATGGAGCTGTGTATTTATATATACACATAGATATATTAGTGTGTGATGGAGCTGTGTATTTATATATACACATAGATATATTAGTGTGTGATGGAGCTGTGTATTTATATATACACATAGATATATTAGTGTGTGATGGAGCTGTGTATTTATATATACACATAGATATATTAGTGTGTGATGGAGCTGTGTATTTATATATACACATAGATATATTAGTGTGTGATGGAGCTGTGTATTTATATATACACATAGATATATTAGTGTGTGATGGAGCTGTGTATTTATATATACACATAGATATATTAGTGTGTGATGGAGCTGTGTATTTATATATACACATAGATATATTAGTGTGTGATGGAGCTGTGTATTTATATATACACATAGATATATTAGTGTGTGATGGAGCTGTGTATTTATATATACACATAGATATATTAGTGTGTGATGGAGCTGTGTATTTATATATACACATAGATATATTAGTGTGTGATGGAGCTGTGTATTTATATATACACATAGATATATTAGTGTGTGATGGAGCTGTGTATTTATATATACACATAGATATATTAGTGTGTGATGGAGCTGTGTATTTATATATACACATAGATATATTAGTGTGTGATGGAGCTGTGTATTTATATATACACATAGATATATTAGTGTGTGATGGAGCTGTGTATTTATATATACACATAGATATATTAGTGTGTGATGGAGCTGTGTATTTATATATACACATAGATATATTAGTGTGTGATGGAGCTGTGTATTTATATATACACATAGATATATTAGTGTGTGATGGAGCTGTGTATTTATATATACACATAGATATATTAGTGTGTGATGGAGCTGTGTATTTATATATACACATAGATATATTAGTGTGTGATGGAGCTGTGTATTTATATATACACATAGATATATTAGTGTGTGATGGAGCTGTGTATTTATATATACACATAGATATATTAGTGTGTGATGGAGCTGTGTATTTATATATACACATAGATATATTAGTGTGTGATGGAGCTGTGTATTTATATATACACATAGATATATTAGTGTGTGATGGAGCTGTGTATTTATATATACACATAGATATATTAGTGTGTGATGGAGCTGTGTATTTATATATACACATAGATATATTAGTGTGTGATGGAGCTGTGTATTTATATATACACATAGATATATTAGTGTGTGATGGAGCTGTGTATTTATATATACACATAGATATATTAGTGTGTGATGGAGCTGTGTATTTATATATACACATAGATATATTAGTGTGTGATGGAGCTGTGTATTTATATATACACATAGATATATTAGTGTGTGATGGAGCTGTGTATTTATATATACACATAGATATATTAGTGTGTGATGGAGCTGTGTATTTATATATACACATAGATATATTAGTGTGTGATGGAGCTGTGTATTTATATATACACATAGATATATTAGTGTGTGATGGAGCTGTGTATTTATATATACACATAGATATATTAGTGTGTGATGGAGCTGTGTATTTATATATACACATAGATATATTAGTGTGTGATGGAGCTGTGTATTTATATATACACATAGATATATTAGTGTGTGATGGAGCTGTGTATTTATATATACACATAGATATATTAGTGTGTGATGGAGCTGTGTATTTATATATACACATAGATATATTAGTGTGTGATGGAGCTGTGTATTTATATATACACATAGATATATTAGTGTGTGATGGAGCTGTGTATTTATATATACACATAGATATATTAGTGTGTGATGGAGCTGTGTATTTATATATACACATAGATATATTAGTGTGTGATGGAGCTGTGTATTTATATATACACATAGATATATTAGTGTGTGATGGAGCTGTGTATTTATATATACACATAGATATATTAGTGTGTGATGGAGCTGTGTATTTATATATACACATAGATATATTAGTGTGTGATGGAGCTGTGTATTTATATATACACATAGATATATTAGTGTGTGATGGAGCTGTGTATTTATATATACACATAGATATATTAGTGTGTGATGGAGCTGTGTATTTATATATACACATAGATATATTAGTGTGTGATGGAGCTGTGTATTTATATATACACATAGATATATTAGTGTGTGATGGAGCTGTGTATTTATATATACACATAGATATATTAGTGTGTGATGGAGCTGTGTATTTATATATACACATAGATATATTAGTGTGTGATGGAGCTGTGTATTTATATATACACATAGATATATTAGTGTGTGATGGAGCTGTGTATTTATATATACACATAGATATATTAGTGTGTGATGGAGCTGTGTATTTATATATACACATAGATATATTAGTGTGTGATGGAGCTGTGTATTTATATATACACATAGATATATTAGTGTGTGATGGAGCTGTGTATTTATATATACACATAGATATATTAGTGTGTGATGGAGCTGTGTATTTATATATACACATAGATATATTAGTGTGTGATGGAGCTGTGTATTTATATATACACATAGATATATTAGTGTGTGATGGAGCTGTGTATTTATATATACACATAGATATATTAGTGTGTGATGGAGCTGTGTATTTATATATACACATAGATATATTAGTGTGTGATGGAGCTGTGTATTTATATATACACATAGATATATTAGTGTGTGATGGAGCTGTGTATTTATATATACACATAGATATATTAGTGTGTGATGGAGCTGTGTATTTATATATACACATAGATATATTAGTGTGTGATGGAGCTGTGTATTTATATATACACATAGATATATTAGTGTGTGATGGAGCTGTGTATTTATATATACACATAGATATATTAGTGTGTGATGGAGCTGTGTATTTATATATACACATAGATATATTAGTGTGTGATGGAGCTGTGTATTTATATATACACATAGATATATTAGTGTGTGATGGAGCTGTGTATTTATATATACACATAGATATATTAGTGTGTGATGGAGCTGTGTATTTATATATACACATAGATATATTAGTGTGTGATGGAGCTGTGTATTTATATATACACATAGATATATTAGTGTGTGATGGAGCTGTGTATTTATATATACACATAGATATATTAGTGTGTGATGGAGCTGTGTATTTATATATACACATAGATATATTAGTGTGTGATGGAGCTGTGTATTTATATATACACATAGATATATTAGTGTGTGATGGAGCTGTGTATTTATATATACACATAGATATATTAGTGTGTGATGGAGCTGTGTATTTATATATACACATAGATATATTAGTGTGTGATGGAGCTGTGTATTTATATATACACATAGATATATTAGTGTGTGATGGAGCTGTGTATTTATATATACACATAGATATATTAGTGTGTGATGGAGCTGTGTATTTATATATACACATAGATATATTAGTGTGTGATGGAGCTGTGTATTTATATATACACATAGATATATTAGTGTGTGATGGAGCTGTGTATTTATATATACACATAGATATATTAGTGTGTGATGGAGCTGTGTATTTATATATACACATAGATATATTAGTGTGTGATGGAGCTGTGTATTTATATATACACATAGATATATTAGTGTGTGATGGAGCTGTGTATTTATATATACACATAGATATATTAGTGTGTGATGGAGCTGTGTATTTATATATACACATAGATATATTAGTGTGTGATGGAGCTGTGTATTTATATATACACATAGATATATTAGTGTGTGATGGAGCTGTGTATTTATATATACACATAGATATATTAGTGTGTGATGGAGCTGTGTATTTATATATACACATAGATATATTAGTGTGTGATGGAGCTGTGTATTTATATATACACATAGATATATTAGTGTGTGATGGAGCTGTGTATTTATATATACACATAGATATATTAGTGTGTGATGGAGCTGTGTATTTATATATACACATAGATATATTAGTGTGTGATGGAGCTGTGTATTTATATATACACATAGATATATTAGTGTGTGATGGAGCTGTGTATTTATATATACACATAGATATATTAGTGTGTGATGGAGCTGTGTATTTATATATACACATAGATATATTAGTGTGTGATGGAGCTGTGTATTTATATATACACATAGATATATTAGTGTGTGATGGAGCTGTGTATTTATATATACACATAGATATATTAGTGTGTGATGGAGCTGTGTATTTATATATACACATAGATATATTAGTGTGTGATGGAGCTGTGTATTTATATATACACATAGATATATTAGTGTGTGATGGAGCTGTGTATTTATATATACACATAGATATATTAGTGTGTGATGGAGCTGTGTATTTATATATACACATAGATATATTAGTGTGTGATGGAGCTGTGTATTTATATATACACATAGATATATTAGTGTGTGATGGAGCTGTGTATTTATATATACACATAGATATATTAGTGTGTGATGGAGCTGTGTATTTATATATACACATAGATATATTAGTGTGTGATGGAGCTGTGTATTTATATATACACATAGATATATTAGTGTGTGATGGAGCTGTGTATTTATATATACACATAGATATATTAGTGTGTGATGGAGCTGTGTATTTATATATACACATAGATATATTAGTGTGTGATGGAGCTGTGTATTTATATATACACATAGATATATTAGTGTGTGATGGAGCTGTGTATTTATATATACACATAGATATATTAGTGTGTGATGGAGCTGTGTATTTATATATACACATAGATATATTAGTGTGTGATGGAGCTGTGTATTTATATATACACATAGATATATTAGTGTGTGATGGAGCTGTGTATTTATATATACACATAGATATATTAGTGTGTGATGGAGCTGTGTATTTATATATACACATAGATATATTAGTGTGTGATGGAGCTGTGTATTTATATATACACATAGATATATTAGTGTGTGATGGAGCTGTGTATTTATATATACACATAGATATATTAGTGTGTGATGGAGCTGTGTATTTATATATACACATAGATATATTAGTGTGTGATGGAGCTGTGTATTTATATATACACATAGATATATTAGTGTGTGATGGAGCTGTGTATTTATATATACACATAGATATATTAGTGTGTGATGGAGCTGTGTATTTATATATACACATAGATATATTAGTGTGTGATGGAGCTGTGTATTTATATATACACATAGATATATTAGTGTGTGATGGAGCTGTGTATTTATATATACACATAGATATATTAGTGTGTGATGGAGCTGTGTATTTATATATACACATAGATATATTAGTGTGTGATGGAGCTGTGTATTTATATATACACATAGATATATTAGTGTGTGATGGAGCTGTGTATTTATATATACACATAGATATATTAGTGTGTGATGGAGCTGTGTATTTATATATACACATAGATATATTAGTGTGTGATGGAGCTGTGTATTTATATATACACATAGATATATTAGTGTGTGATGGAGCTGTGTATTTATATATACACATAGATATATTAGTGTGTGATGGAGCTGTGTATTTATATATACACATAGATATATTAGTGTGTGATGGAGCTGTGTATTTATATATACACATAGATATATTAGTGTGTGATGGAGCTGTGTATTTATATATACACATAGATATATTAGTGTGTGATGGAGCTGTGTATTTATATATACACATAGATATATTAGTGTGTGATGGAGCTGTGTATTTATATATACACATAGATATATTAGTGTGTGATGGAGCTGTGTATTTATATATACACATAGATATATTAGTGTGTGATGGAGCTGTGTATTTATATATACACATAGATATATTAGTGTGTGATGGAGCTGTGTATTTATATATACACATAGATATATTAGTGTGTGATGGAGCTGTGTATTTATATATACACATAGATATATTAGTGTGTGATGGAGCTGTGTATTTATATATACACATAGATATATTAGTGTGTGATGGAGCTGTGTATTTATATATACACATAGATATATTAGTGTGTGATGGAGCTGTGTATTTATATATACACATAGATATATTAGTGTGTGATGGAGCTGTGTATTTATATATACACATAGATATATTAGTGTGTGATGGAGCTGTGTATTTATATATACACATAGATATATTAGTGTGTGATGGAGCTGTGTATTTATATATACACATAGATATATTAGTGTGTGATGGAGCTGTGTATTTATATATACACATAGATATATTAGTGTGTGATGGAGCTGTGTATTTATATATACACATAGATATATTAGTGTGTGATGGAGCTGTGTATTTATATATACACATAGATATATTAGTGTGTGATGGAGCTGTGTATTTATATATACACATAGATATATTAGTGTGTGATGGAGCTGTGTATTTATATATACACATAGATATATTAGTGTGTGATGGAGCTGTGTATTTATATATACACATAGATATATTAGTGTGTGATGGAGCTGTGTATTTATATATACACATAGATATATTAGTGTGTGATGGAGCTGTGTATTTATATATACACATAGATATATTAGTGTGTGATGGAGCTGTGTATTTATATATACACATAGATATATTAGTGTGTGATGGAGCTGTGTATTTATATATACACATAGATATATTAGTGTGTGATGGAGCTGTGTATTTATATATACACATAGATATATTAGTGTGTGATGGAGCTGTGTATTTATATATACACATAGATATATTAGTGTGTGATGGAGCTGTGTATTTATATATACACATAGATATATTAGTGTGTGATGGAGCTGTGTATTTATATATACACATAGATATATTAGTGTGTGATGGAGCTGTGTATTTATATATACACATAGATATATTAGTGTGTGATGGAGCTGTGTATTTATATATACACATAGATATATTAGTGTGTGATGGAGCTGTGTATTTATATATACACATAGATATATTAGTGTGTGATGGAGCTGTGTATTTATATATACACATAGATATATTAGTGTGTGATGGAGCTGTGTATTTATATATACACATAGATATATTAGTGTGTGATGGAGCTGTGTATTTATATATACACATAGATATATTAGTGTGTGATGGAGCTGTGTATTTATATATACACATAGATATATTAGTGTGTGATGGAGCTGTGTATTTATATATACACATAGATATATTAGTGTGTGATGGAGCTGTGTATTTATATATACACATAGATATATTAGTGTGTGATGGAGCTGTGTATTTATATATACACATAGATATATTAGTGTGTGATGGAGCTGTGTATTTATATATACACATAGATATATTAGTGTGTGATGGAGCTGTGTATTTATATATACACATAGATATATTAGTGTGTGATGGAGCTGTGTATTTATATATACACATAGATATATTAGTGTGTGATGGAGCTGTGTATTTATATATACACATAGATATATTAGTGTGTGATGGAGCTGTGTATTTATATATACACATAGATATATTAGTGTGTGATGGAGCTGTGTATTTATATATACACATAGATATATTAGTGTGTGATGGAGCTGTGTATTTATATATACACATAGATATATTAGTGTGTGATGGAGCTGTGTATTTATATATACACATAGATATATTAGTGTGTGATGGAGCTGTGTATTTATATATACACATAGATATATTAGTGTGTGATGGAGCTGTGTATTTATATATACACATAGATATATTAGTGTGTGATGGAGCTGTGTATTTATATATACACATAGATATATTAGTGTGTGATGGAGCTGTGTATTTATATATACACATAGATATATTAGTGTGTGATGGAGCTGTGTATTTATATATACACATAGATATATTAGTGTGTGATGGAGCTGTGTATTTATATATACACATAGATATATTAGTGTGTGATGGAGCTGTGTATTTATATATACACATAGATATATTAGTGTGTGATGGAGCTGTGTATTTATATATACACATAGATATATTAGTGTGTGATGGAGCTGTGTATTTATATATACACATAGATATATTAGTGTGTGATGGAGCTGTGTATTTATATATACACATAGATATATTAGTGTGTGATGGAGCTGTGTATTTATATATACACATAGATATATTAGTGTGTGATGGAGCTGTGTATTTATATATACACATAGATATATTAGTGTGTGATGGAGCTGTGTATTTATATATACACATAGATATATTAGTGTGTGATGGAGCTGTGTATTTATATATACACATAGATATATTAGTGTGTGATGGAGCTGTGTATTTATATATACACATAGATATATTAGTGTGTGATGGAGCTGTGTATTTATATATACACATAGATATATTAGTGTGTGATGGAGCTGTGTATTTATATATACACATAGATATATTAGTGTGTGATGGAGCTGTGTATTTATATATACACATAGATATATTAGTGTGTGATGGAGCTGTGTATTTATATATACACATAGATATATTAGTGTGTGATGGAGCTGTGTATTTATATATACACATAGATATATTAGTGTGTGATGGAGCTGTGTATTTATATATACACATAGATATATTAGTGTGTGATGGAGCTGTGTATTTATATATACACATAGATATATTAGTGTGTGATGGAGCTGTGTATTTATATATACACATAGATATATTAGTGTGTGATGGAGCTGTGTATTTATATATACACATAGATATATTAGTGTGTGATGGAGCTGTGTATTTATATATACACATAGATATATTAGTGTGTGATGGAGCTGTGTATTTATATATACACATAGATATATTAGTGTGTGATGGAGCTGTGTATTTATATATACACATAGATATATTAGTGTGTGATGGAGCTGTGTATTTATATATACACATAGATATATTAGTGTGTGATGGAGCTGTGTATTTATATATACACATAGATATATTAGTGTGTGATGGAGCTGTGTATTTATATATACACATAGATATATTAGTGTGTGATGGAGCTGTGTATTTATATATACACATAGATATATTAGTGTGTGATGGAGCTGTGTATTTATATATACACATAGATATATTAGTGTGTGATGGAGCTGTGTATTTATATATACACATAGATATATTAGTGTGTGATGGAGCTGTGTATTTATATATACACATAGATATATTAGTGTGTGATGGAGCTGTGTATTTATATATACACATAGATATATTAGTGTGTGATGGAGCTGTGTATTTATATATACACATAGATATATTAGTGTGTGATGGAGCTGTGTATTTATATATACACATAGATATATTAGTGTGTGATGGAGCTGTGTATTTATATATACACATAGATATATTAGTGTGTGATGGAGCTGTGTATTTATATATACACATAGATATATTAGTGTGTGATGGAGCTGTGTATTTATATATACACATAGATATATTAGTGTGTGATGGAGCTGTGTATTTATATATACACATAGATATATTAGTGTGTGATGGAGCTGTGTATTTATATATACACATAGATATATTAGTGTGTGATGGAGCTGTGTATTTATATATACACATAGATATATTAGTGTGTGATGGAGCTGTGTATTTATATATACACATAGATATATTAGTGTGTGATGGAGCTGTGTATTTATATATACACATAGATATATTAGTGTGTGATGGAGCTGTGTATTTATATATACACATAGATATATTAGTGTGTGATGGAGCTGTGTATTTATATATACACATAGATATATTAGTGTGTGATGGAGCTGTGTATTTATATATACACATAGATATATTAGTGTGTGATGGAGCTGTGTATTTATATATACACATAGATATATTAGTGTGTGATGGAGCTGTGTATTTATATATACACATAGATATATTAGTGTGTGATGGAGCTGTGTATTTATATATACACATAGATATATTAGTGTGTGATGGAGCTGTGTATTTATATATACACATAGATATATTAGTGTGTGATGGAGCTGTGTATTTATATATACACATAGATATATTAGTGTGTGATGGAGCTGTGTATTTATATATACACATAGATATATTAGTGTGTGATGGAGCTGTGTATTTATATATACACATAGATATATTAGTGTGTGATGGAGCTGTGTATTTATATATACACATAGATATATTAGTGTGTGATGGAGCTGTGTATTTATATATACACATAGATATATTAGTGTGTGATGGAGCTGTGTATTTATATATACACATAGATATATTAGTGTGTGATGGAGCTGTGTATTTATATATACACATAGATATATTAGTGTGTGATGGAGCTGTGTATTTATATATACACATAGATATATTAGTGTGTGATGGAGCTGTGTATTTATATATACACATAGATATATTAGTGTGTGATGGAGCTGTGTATTTATATATACACATAGATATATTAGTGTGTGATGGAGCTGTGTATTTATATATACACATAGATATATTAGTGTGTGATGGAGCTGTGTATTTATATATACACATAGATATATTAGTGTGTGATGGAGCTGTGTATTTATATATACACATAGATATATTAGTGTGTGATGGAGCTGTGTATTTATATATACACATAGATATATTAGTGTGTGATGGAGCTGTGTATTTATATATACACATAGATATATTAGTGTGTGATGGAGCTGTGTATTTATATATACACATAGATATATTAGTGTGTGATGGAGCTGTGTATTTATATATACACATAGATATATTAGTGTGTGATGGAGCTGTGTATTTATATATACACATAGATATATTAGTGTGTGATGGAGCTGTGTATTTATATATACACATAGATATATTAGTGTGTGATGGAGCTGTGTATTTATATATACACATAGATATATTAGTGTGTGATGGAGCTGTGTATTTATATATACACATAGATATATTAGTGTGTGATGGAGCTGTGTATTTATATATACACATAGATATATTAGTGTGTGATGGAGCTGTGTATTTATATATACACATAGATATATTAGTGTGTGATGGAGCTGTGTATTTATATATACACATAGATATATTAGTGTGTGATGGAGCTGTGTATTTATATATACACATAGATATATTAGTGTGTGATGGAGCTGTGTATTTATATATACACATAGATATATTAGTGTGTGATGGAGCTGTGTATTTATATATACACATAGATATATTAGTGTGTGATGGAGCTGTGTATTTATATATACACATAGATATATTAGTGTGTGATGGAGCTGTGTATTTATATATACACATAGATATATTAGTGTGTGATGGAGCTGTGTATTTATATATACACATAGATATATTAGTGTGTGATGGAGCTGTGTATTTATATATACACATAGATATATTAGTGTGTGATGGAGCTGTGTATTTATATATACACATAGATATATTAGTGTGTGATGGAGCTGTGTATTTATATATACACATAGATATATTAGTGTGTGATGGAGCTGTGTATTTATATATACACATAGATATATTAGTGTGTGATGGAGCTGTGTATTTATATATACACATAGATATATTAGTGTGTGATGGAGCTGTGTATTTATATATACACATAGATATATTAGTGTGTGATGGAGCTGTGTATTTATATATACACATAGATATATTAGTGTGTGATGGAGCTGTGTATTTATATATACACATAGATATATTAGTGTGTGATGGAGCTGTGTATTTATATATACACATAGATATATTAGTGTGTGATGGAGCTGTGTATTTATATATACACATAGATATATTAGTGTGTGATGGAGCTGTGTATTTATATATACACATAGATATATTAGTGTGTGATGGAGCTGTGTATTTATATATACACATAGATATATTAGTGTGTGATGGAGATGTGTATTTATATATACACATAGATATATTAGTGTGTGATGGAGCTGTGTATTTATATATACACATAGATATATTAGTGTGTGATGGAGCTGTGTATTTATATATACACATAGATATATTAGTGTGTGATGGAGCTGTGTATTTATATATACACATAGATATATTAGTGTGTGATGGAGCTGTGTATTTATATATACACATAGATATATTAGTGTGTGATGGAGATGTGTAATTATATATACACATAGATATATTAGTGTGTGATGGAGCTGTGTATTTATATATACACATAGATATATTAGTGTGTGATGGAGATGTGTATTTATATATACACATAGATATATTAGTGTGTGATGGAGCTGTGTATTTATATATACACATAGATATATTAGTGTGTGATGGAGATGTGTATTTATATATACACATAGATATATTAGTGTGTGATGGAGCTGTGTATTTATATATACACATAGATATATTAGTGTGTGATGGAGCTGTGTATTTATATATACACATAGATATATTAGTGTGTGATGGAGCTGTGTATTTATATATACACATAGATATATTAGTGTGTGATGGAGCTGTGTATTTATATATACACATAGATATATTAGTGTGTGATGGAGATGTGTATTTATATATACACATAGATATATTAGTGTGTGATGGAGCTGTGTATTTATATATACACATAGATATATTAGTGTGTGATGGAGCTGTGTATTTATATATACACATAGATATATTAGTGTGTGATGGAGCTGTGTATTTATATATACACATAGATATATTAGTGTGTGATGGAGCTGTGTATTTATATATACACATAGATATATTAGTGTGTGATGGAGCTGTGTATTTATATATACACATAGATATATTAGTGTGTGATGGAGCTGTGTATTTATATATACACATAGATATATTAGTGTGTGATGGAGCTGTGTATTTATATATACACATAGATATATTAGTGTGTGATGGAGCTGTGTATTTATATATACACATAGATATATTAGTGTGTGATGGAGATGTGTATTTATATATACACATAGATATATTAGTGTGTGATGGAGCTGTGTATTTATATATACACATAGATATATTAGTGTGTGATGGAGCTGTGTATTTATATATACACATAGATATATTAGTGTGTGATGGAGCTGTGTATTTATATATACACATAGATATATTAGTGTGTGATGGAGCTGTGTATTTATATATACACATAGATATATTAGTGTGTGATGGAGCTGTGTATTTATATATACACATAGATATATTAGTGTGTGATGGAGCTGTGTATTTATATATACACATAGATATATTAGTGTGTGATGGAGCTGTGTATTTATATATACACATAGATATATTAGTGTGTGATGGAGCTGTGTATTTATATATACACATAGATATATTAGTGTGTGATGGAGCTGTGTATTTATATATACACATAGATATATTAGTGTGTGATGGAGCTGTGTATTTATATATACACATAGATATATTAGTGTGTGATGGAGCTGTGTATTTATATATACACATAGATATATTAGTGTGTGATGGAGCTGTGTATTTATATATACACATAGATATATTAGTGTGTGATGGAGCTGTGTATTTATATATACACATAGATATATTAGTGTGTGATGGAGCTGTGTATTTATATATACACATAGATATATTAGTGTGTGATGGAGCTGTGTATTTATATATACACATAGATATATTAGTGTGTGATGGAGCTGTGTATTTATATATACACATAGATATATTAGTGTGTGATGGAGCTGTGTATTTATATATACACATAGATATATTAGTGTGTGATGGAGCTGTGTATTTATATATACACATAGATATATTAGTGTGTGATGGAGCTGTGTATTTATATATACACATAGATATATTAGTGTGTGATGGAGCTGTGTATTTATATATACACATAGATATATTAGTGTGTGATGGAGCTGTGTATTTATATATACACATAGATATATTAGTGTGTGATGGAGCTGTGTATTTATATATACACATAGATATATTAGTGTGTGATGGAGCTGTGTATTTATATATACACATAGATATATTAGTGTGTGATGGAGCTGTGTATTTATATATACACATAGATATATTAGTGTGTGATGGAGCTGTGTATTTATATATACACATAGATATATTAGTGTGTGATGGAGCTGTGTATTTATATATACACATAGATATATTAGTGTGTGATGGAGCTGTGTATTTATATATACACATAGATATATTAGTGTGTGATGGAGCTGTGTATTTATATATACACATAGATATATTAGTGTGTGATGGAGCTGTGTATTTATATATACACATAGATATATTAGTGTGTGATGGAGCTGTGTATTTATATATACACATAGATATATTAGTGTGTGATGGAGCTGTGTATTTATATATACACATAGATATATTAGTGTGTGATGGAGCTGTGTATTTATATATACACATAGATATATTAGTGTGTGATGGAGCTGTGTATTTATATATACACATAGATATATTAGTGTGTGATGGAGCTGTGTATTTATATATACACATAGATATATTAGTGTGTGATGGAGCTGTGTATTTATATATACACATAGATATATTAGTGTGTGATGGAGCTGTGTATTTATATATACACATAGATATATTAGTGTGTGATGGAGCTGTGTATTTATATATACACATAGATATATTAGTGTGTGATGGAGCTGTGTATTTATATATACACATAGATATATTAGTGTGTGATGGAGCTGTGTATTTATATATACACATAGATATATTAGTGTGTGATGGAGCTGTGTATTTATATATACACATAGATATATTAGTGTGTGATGGAGCTGTGTATTTATATATACACATAGATATATTAGTGTGTGATGGAGCTGTGTATTTATATATACACATAGATATATTAGTGTGTGATGGAGCTGTGTATTTATATATACACATAGATATATTAGTGTGTGATGGAGATGTGTATTTATATATACACATAGATATATTAGTGTGTGATGGAGCTGTGTATTTATATATACACATAGATATATTAGTGTGTGATGGAGCTGTGTATTTATATATACACATAGATATATTAGTGTGTGATGGAGCTGTGTATTTATATATACACATAGATATATTAGTGTGTGATGGAGCTGTGTATTTATATATACACATAGATATATTAGTGTGTGATGGAGCTGTGTATTTATATATACACATAGATATATTAGTGTGTGATGGAGCTGTGTATTTATATATACACATAGATATATTAGTGTGTGATGGAGCTGTGTATTTATATATACACATAGATATATTAGTGTGTGATGGAGCTGTGTATTTATATATACACATAGATATATTAGTGTGTGATGGAGCTGTGTATTTATATATACACATAGATATATTAGTGTGTGATGGAGCTGTGTATTTATATATACACATAGATATATTAGTGTGTGATGGAGCTGTGTATTTATATATACACATAGATATATTAGTGTGTGATGGAGCTGTGTATTTATATATACACATAGATATATTAGTGTGTGATGGAGCTGTGTATTTATATATACACATAGATATATTAGTGTGTGATGGAGCTGTGTATTTATATATACACATAGATATATTAGTGTGTGATGGAGATGTGTATTTATATATACACATAGATATATTAGTGTGTGATGGAGCTGTGTATTTATATATACACATAGATATATTAGTGTGTGATGGAGCTGTGTATTTATATATACACATAGATATATTAGTGTGTGATGGAGCTGTGTATTTATATATACACATAGATATATTAGTGTGTGATGGAGCTGTGTATTTATATATACACATAGATATATTAGTGTGTGATGGAGCTGTGTATTTATATATACACATAGATATATTAGTGTGTGATGGAGCTGTGTATTTATATATACACATAGATATATTAGTGTGTGATGGAGCTGTGTATTTATATATACACATAGATATATTAGTGTGTGATGGAGCTGTGTATTTATATATACACATAGATATATTAGTGTGTGATGGAGCTGTGTATTTATATATACACATAGATATATTAGTGTGTGATGGAGCTGTGTATTTATATATACACATAGATATATTAGTGTGTGATGGAGCTGTGTATTTATATATACACATAGATATATTAGTGTGTGATGGAGCTGTGTATTTATATATACACATAGATATATTAGTGTGTGATGGAGCTGTGTATTTATATATACACATAGATATATTAGTGTGTGATGGAGCTGTGTATTTATATATACACATAGATATATTAGTGTGTGATGGAGCTGTGTATTTATATATACACATAGATATATTAGTGTGTGATGGAGCTGTGTATTTATATATACACATAGATATATTAGTGTGTGATGGAGCTGTGTATTTATATATACACATAGATATATTAGTGTGTGATGGAGCTGTGTATTTATATATACACATAGAGATATTAGTGTGTGATGTAATTTGCTCATCCCAATCAGGAGAGGGCGGTGTTGCTGCTGCTCTCCAGGGGACGTGGAGGCCTGTTGCAGTTCCAACGCCGGACCGCCGGCGGCAGCACCGAGGCCGTTCCTGCCGCGGGGGGAGGAGCTCCAGTCGCGGACTGGCATCGGCGCAGGCGCAGCGCGAGAGGCAGGTGGGGAAGTGGCGCGGGGGACGGGTTAGAGGGGGGGACCCGGCTGGTGGGGAGGAATTGAAATGGAGGCGGAACAAAAATTCCTGCGGGGGAGAGAGAGAGAGAAAGTGACAGAGACTGAAATAGAGAGAAAGTGAAAGGAATAGAGAGAAAGAAAGAAATGGAGAGAAAGAGAAAGTGAATGAAATAGAGAGAAAGTGAAAGGAATAGAGAGAAAGAAAGAAATGGAGAGAAAGAGAAAGTGAATGAAATAGAGAGAAAGTGAAAGGAATAGAGAGAAAGAAAGAAATGGAGAGAAAGAGAAAGTGAATGAAATAGAGAGAAAGTGAAAGGAATAGAGAGAAAGAAAGAAATGGAGAGAAAGAGAAAGAGACTGAAATAGAGAGAAAGGGAATGAAATAGAAAGTCAATGAAATATAGAGAAAGAGACTGAAATAGAGAGAAAGAATAAGGAATAGAGAGAAAGAGACTGAAATAGAGAGAAAGAATAAGGAATAGAGAGAAAGAGACTGAAATAGAGAGAAAGAATAAGGAATAGAGAGAAAGAGACTGAAATAGAGAGAAAGAATAAGGAATAGAGAGAAAGAGACTGAAATAGAGAGAAAGAATAAGGAATAGAGAGAAAGAGACTGAAATAGAGAGAAAGAATAAGGAATAGAGAGAAAGAGACTGAAATAGAGAGAAAGAATAAGGAATAGAGAGAAAGAGACTGAAATAGAAAGTCAATGACATAGAGAGAAAGAGAAAGAAATATAGAGAAAGAGTCTGAAATAGAGAGAAAGAATAAGGAATAGAGAGAAAGAGACTGAAATAAAGAGAAAGAGACTGAAATGGAGAGAAAGAGACTGAAATAGAAAGTCAATGAAATAGAGAGAAAGAGAAAGAAATATAGAGAAAGAGTCTGAAATAGAGAGAAAGAATAAGGAATAGAGAGAAAGAGACTGAAATAAAGAGAAAGAGACTGAAATGGAGAGAAAGGGAATGAAATAGAAAGTCAATGAAATAGAGAGGAAGAGAATGAAATAGAGAGAAAGAGAATGAAATAGAGAGAAAGAGAATGAAATAGAGAGAAAGAGAATGAAATAAAGAGACAGAGAATGAAATAGAGAGATAGAGGATGAAAAAGAGAGAAAGACAATGAAATAGAGAGAAAGACAATGAAATAGAGAGGAAGAGAATGAAATAGAGAGAAAGAGAAAGAAATAGAGAAAAAGAGAATGAAATAAACAGAAAGAGAATTAAATAGAGTAAAAGAGAATGAAATAGAGAGAAAGAGAATGAAATAAAGACAAAATGAAATAGAGAGAAAGAGAATGAAATAGAAAGACAATGAAATGGAGGGAAAGTGAATGAAATAGAGAGAAAGTGAATGAAATAGAGAGAAAGAGAATGAAATAGAGAGAAAGAATGGAATAGAGAGAAAGAGAATGAAATAGAGAGAAAGAGAATGAAATGGAGAGAAAGAGAATGAAATAGAGAGAAAGCGCATGAAATAGAGAGAAAGAGAATGAAATAAAGAAAAAGAGAATGAAATAGAGAGATAGAGAATGAAATAGCGAGAAAGACAATGAAATAGAGAGAAAGAGAATGAAATAGAGAGAAAGGGAATGAAATAGAGAGAAAGAGAATGAATTAAAGAGAAAGAGAATGAAATAAAGAGAAAGAGAATGAAAAAAAGAGAATGAAATAGAAAGAGAATGAAATAGAGAGAAAGTGAATGAAATAGAGAGAAAGAGAATGAAATAGAGAGAAAGAGAAAGAAATAGAGAGAAAGAGAAAGAAATAATGATAAAGAGAATAAAGTAGAGAGAAAGAGACTGAAATAAAGAGAAAGAGAATGAAATAGAGAAAAAGAGAATGAAATAGGAAGAGAATGAAAGAGAGAAAGAGAAAGATATATAGAGAATGAGAAAGAAATAGAGAGAAAGAGAAAGAAATAGAGAGGAAGAGAATGAAATAGAGTTAAAGAGAATGAAATAGAAATGGAATGAAATAGAGAGAAAGAGAATGAAATAGAGAGAAAGAGAATGAAGTAGAGAGAATGACAATGAAATAGAGAGAAAGACAATGAAATAGACAGACTGAGACTGAAATAAAGAGAAAGAGAATGAATTAGAGAAAAAGAGAATGAAATAGGAAGAGAATGAAATAGAGAGAAAGAGAAAGAAATATAGAGAAAGAGTCTGAAATAGAAAGAATAAGGAATAGAGAGAAAGAGACTGAAATAAAGAGAAAGAGACTGAAATGGAGAGAAAGGGAATGAAATAGAAAGTCAATGAAATAGAGAGGAAGAGAATGAAATAGGGAGAAAGAGAAGGAAAGAGAGAGAAAGAATGGAATAGAGAGAAAGAGAATGAAATAGAGAGAAAGAGAATGAAATAAAGAGAAAGAGAATGAAATGGAGAGAAAGAGAATGAAATAAAGAGACAGAGAATGAAATAGAGAGATAGAGAATGAAATAGAGAGAAAGACAATGAAATAGAGAGAAAGGGAATGAAATAGAGAGAAAGAGAATGAAATAAAGAGAAAGAGAATGAAATAGAGAGAAAGAGAATGAAATAGAAAGTTAATGAAATAGAGAGGAAGAGAATGAAATAGAGAGAAAGAGAAAGAAATAGGGAAAAAGAGAATGAAATAAACAGAAAGAGAATTAAATAGAGTAAAAGAGAATGAAATAGAGAGAAAGAGAATGAAATAGAAAGACAATGAATTAGAGAGAAAGTGAATGAAATAGAGAGAAAGAGAATGAAATAGAGAGATAGAGAAAGAAATAGAGAGAAAGAGAATGAAAGAAAGAGAAAGAGAATGAAATAGAGAGAAAGAGAATGAAACAGAGAGAAAGAGAATGAAATAGAGAGAAAGTGAAGGAGAATGAAATAGAAAGTGAAAGAGAATTAAATCGAGAGAAAGTGAAAGAGAATTAGATAGAAATAGAAAGAGAATGAAATAGAAAGAAAGTGAAGGAGAATTAAATAGAAAGCGAAAGAGAATTAGAGAGAAAGTGAAAGAGAATGGAATAGAGAGAAAAAAAGATATAGAAAGATAATGAAATAGAGAGAAAGATAATGAATAGAGAAAGTGAATGAAATAGAGAGAAATGAAATGGAGAGAGAAAGTGAATTAAATAGAGAGAAAGAAAATTAAATAAAGAGGAGAATTAAACAGAGAGAAAGTGAGTGAAATAGAGTGAGAAAGAAATAGAAAGGGAAAGAAATAGAGAGAAAGAAATATAAAAAGAAAGTGAATGAAATAGAGAGAAAGAATGAAATAGAGAGAAAAAGAATGAAATAGAAAGTGAAAGAGAATGAAATAGAGAGAAAGAGAATGAAATAGAGAGAAAGTGAATGAAATAGAGAGAAAGAGAATGAAATAGAGAGAAAGAGAATGAAATAAAGAGAAAGAGAATGAAATAAAGAGAATGAAATAGAGAGAAAGAGAATGAAAAAGAGAAAAAGAGAATGAAATAGGAAAGGAATGAAATAGAGAGAAAGAGAAAGAAATATAGAGAATGAGAAAGAAATAGAGTGAAAGAGAATGAAATAGAAAGAGAAAGACTCTGAAATAAAGAGAAAGAGACTGAAATAGAGTGAAAGAGAAAGAAATAGAGAGAAAGAATTTGAAATAAAGAGAAAGAGAATAAACTAGAGAGGAAGAGAATGAAATGAGAGACAATGAAATAGAGTGAAAGAGAAAGAATTAGAGTGAAAGAGAATGAAATAGAGAGGGAATGAAATAGAGAGAAAGAGAATGAAATAGAGAGAAAAGAAATAGAGAGAGAAAGTGAATGAAATAGAGAGAAAAGAAATAGAGAGAGAAAGTGAATTAAATAGAGAGAAAGAAAATTAAATATATAGGAGAATTAAACAGAGAGAAAGTGAGTGAAATAAAGTGAGAAAGAAATAGAAAGGGAAAGAAATAGAGAGAAAGAAATATAAAAAGAAAGTGAATGAAATAGAGAGAAAGAATGAAACAGAGAGAAAAAGAATGAAATAGAAAGTGAAAGAGAATGAAATAGAGAGAAAGAGAATGAAATAGAGAGAAAGAGAATGAAATAAAGAGAAAGAGAATGAAATGAAGAGAATGAAA
Organism: Carcharodon carcharias; assembly: GCF_017639515.1. Taxonomy (NCBI): domain Eukaryota; kingdom Metazoa; phylum Chordata; class Chondrichthyes; order Lamniformes; family Lamnidae; genus Carcharodon; species Carcharodon carcharias. The sequence continues at coordinate 159,341 of NW_024470593.1, read as the reverse complement.
TAGAGAGAAAGAGAATGAAATAGAGAGAAAGAGAATGAAAAAGAGAAAAAGAGAATGAAATAGGAAAGGAATGAAATAGAGAGAAAGAGAAAGAAATATAGAGAATGGGAAAGAAATAGAGAGAAAGAGAAAGAAATAGAGAGAAAGAGAAAGAAATAGAGTGAAAGAGAATGAAATACAAAAAGAAAGACTCTGAAATAAAGGGAAAGAGACTGAAATAGAGTGAAAGAGAAAGAAATAGAGAGAAAGAATTTGAAATAAAGAGAAAGAGAATAATCTAGAGAGGAAGAGAATGAAATGAGAGAAAGACAATGAAATAGAGTGAAAGAGAAAGAATTAGAGTGAAAGAGAATGAAATAGAGAGGGAATGAAATAGAGAGAAAGAGAATGAAATAGAGAGAAAGAATGGAATAGAGAGAAAGAGAATGAAATAGAGAGAAAGAGAATGAAATAGAGAGAAAGCGCATGAAATAGAGAGAGAGAGAGAATGAAATAAAGAGACAGAGAATGAAATAGAGAGAAAGAGAATGAAATAGAGAGAAAGGGAATGAAATAGAGAGAAAGAGAATGAAATAGAAAGTCAATGAAATAGAGAGGAAGAGAATGAAATAGAGAGAAAGAGAAAGAAATAGAGAAAAAGAGAATGAAATAAACAGAAAGGGAATTAAATAGAGTAAAAGAGAATGAAATAGAGAGAAAGAGAATGAAATAAAGACAAAGAAAATGAAATAGAGAGAAAGAGAATGAAATAGAAAGACAATGAAATAGAAGGAAAGTGAATGAAATAGAGAGAATGTGAATGAAATAGAGAGAAAGAGAATGAAATAGAAAGAGAATGAAATAGAGAGAAAGTGAATGAAATAGAGAGAAAGAGAATGAAATAGAGAGAAAGAGAAAGAAATAGAAAGAGAATGAAATAATGATAAAGAGAATAAAATAGAGAGAAAGAGACTGAAATAAAGAGAAAGAGAATGAAATAGAGAAAAAGAGAATGAAATAGGAAGAGAATGAAAGAGAGAAAGAGAAAGATATATAGAGAATGAGAAAGAAATAGAGAGAAAGAGAAAGAAATAGAGAGGAAGAGAATGAAATAGAGTTAAAGAGAATGAAATAGAAATGGAATGAAATAGAGAGAAAGAGAATGAAATAGAGAGAAAGAGAATGAAATAGAGAGAAAGAGAATGAAGTAGAGAGAATGACAATGAAATAGAGAGAAAGACAATGAAATAGACAGACTGAGACTGAAATAAAGAGAAAGAGAATGAATTAGAGAAAAAGAGAATGAAATAGGAAGAGAATGAAATAGAGAGAAAGAGAAAGAAATATAGAGAAAGAGTCTGAAATAGAGAGAAAGAATAAGGAATAGAGAGAAAGAGACTGAAATAAAGAGAAAGAGACTGAAATGGAGAGAAAGGGAATGAAATAGAAAGTCAATGAAATAGAGAGGAAGAGAATGAAATAGGGAGAAAGAGAATGAAAGAGAGAGAAAGAATGGAATAGAGAGAAAGAGAATGAAATAGAGAGAAAGAGAATGAAATAAAGAGAAAGAGAATGAAATAGAGAGAAAGAGAATGAAATAAAGAGACAGAGAATGAAATAGAGAGATAGAGAATGAAAAAGAGAGAAAGACAATGAAATAGAGAGAAAGACAATGAAATAGAGAGAAAGGGAATGAAATAGAGAGAAAGAGAATGAAATAAAGAGAAAGAGAATGAAATAGAGAGAAAGAGAATGAAATAGAAAGTTAATGAAATAGAGAGGAAGAGAATGAAATAGAGAGAAAGAGAAAGAAATAGGGAAAAAGAGAATGAAATAAACAGAAAGAGAATTAAATAGAGTAAAAGAGAATGAAATAGAGAGAAAGAGAATGAAATAGAAAGACAATGAATTAGAGAGAAAGTGAATGAAATAGAGAGAAAGAGAATGAAATAGAGAGATAGAGAAAGAAATAGAGAGAAAGAGAATGAAAGAAAGAGAAAGAGAATGAAACAGAGAGAAAGAGAATGAAATAGAGAGAAAGTGAAGGAGAATGAAATAGAAAGTGAAAGAGAATTAAATCGAGAGAAAGTGAAAGAGAATTAGATAGAAATAGAAAGAGAATGAAATAGAAAGAAAGTGAAGGAGAATTAAATAGAAAGCGAAAGAGAATTAGAGAGAAAGTGAAAGAGAATGGAATAGAGAGAAAAAAAGATATAGAAAGATAATGAAATAGAGAGAAAGATAATGAAATAGAGAAAGTGAATGAAATAGAGAGAAATGAAATGGAGAGAGAAAGTGAATTAAATAGAGAGAAAGAAAATTAAATAAAGAGGAGAATTAAACAGAGAGAAAGTGAGTGAAATAGAGTGAGAAAGAAATAGAAAGGGAAAGAAATAGAGAGAAAGAAATATAAAAAGAAAGTGAATGAAATAGAGAGAAAGAATGAAATAGAAAGTGAAAGAGAATGAAATAGAGAGAAAGAGAATGAAATAGAGAGAAAGAGAATGAATTAGAGAGAATGACAATGAAATAGAGAGAAAGACAATGAAATAGACAGACTGAGACTGAAATAAAGAGAAAGAGAATGAATTAGAGAAAAAGAGAATGAAATAGGAAGAGAATGAAATAGAGAGAAAGAGAAAGAAATATAGAGAAAGAGTCTGAAATAGAGAGAAAGAATAAGGAATAGAGAGAAAGAGACTGAAATAAAGAGAAAGAGACTGACATGGAGAGAAAGGGAATGAAATAGAAAGTCAATGAAATAGAGAGGAAGAGAATGAAATAGGGAGAAAGAGAATGAAAGAGAGAGAAAGAGAATGAAATAGAGAGAAAGAGAATGAATTAAAGAGACAGAGAATGAAATAGAGAGATAGAGAATGAAAAAGAGAGAAAGACAATGAAATAGAGAGAAAGACAATGAAATAGAGAGAAAGGGAATGAAATAGAGAGAAAGAGAATGAAATAAAGAGAAAGAGAATGAAATAGAGAGAAAGAGAATGAAATAGAAAGTTAATGAAATAGAGAGGAAGAGAATGAAATAGAGAGAAAGAGAAAGAAATAGGGAAAAAGAGAATGAAATAAACAGAAAGAGAATTAAATAGAGTAAAAGAGAATGAAATAGAGAGAAAGAGAATGAAATAGAAAGACAATGAATTAGAGAGAAAGTGAATGAAATAGAGAGAAAGAGAATGAAATAGAGAGATAGAGAAAGAAATAGAGAGAAAGAGAATGAAAGAAAGAGAAAGAGAATGAAACAGAGAGAAAGAGAATGAAATAGAGAGAAAGTGAAGGAGAATGAAATAGAAAGTGAAAGAGAATTAAATCGAGAGAAAGTGAAAGAGAATTAGATAGAAATAGAAAGAGAATGAAATAGAAAGAAAGTGAAGGAGAATTAAATAGAAAGCGAAAGAGAATTAGAGAGAAAGTGAAAGAGAATGGAATAGAGAGAAAAAAAGATATAGAAAGATAATGAAATAGAGAGAAAGATAATGAAATAGAGAAAGTGAATGAAATAGAGAGAAATGAAATGGAGAGAGAAAGTGAATTAAATAGAGAGAAAGAAAATTAAATAAAGAGGAGAATTAAACAGAGAGAAAGTGAGTGAAATAGAGTGAGAAAGAAATAGAAAGGGAAAGAAATAGAGAGAAAGAAATATAAAAAGAAAGTGAATGAAATAGAGAGAAAGAATGAAATAGAAAGTGAAAGAGAATGAAATAGAGAGAAAGAGAATGAAATAGAGAGAAAGAGAATGAATTAGAGAGAATGACAATGAAATAGAGAGAAAGACAATGAAATAGACAGACTGAGACTGAAATAAAGAGAAAGAGAATGAATTAGAGAAAAAGAGAATGAAATAGGAAGAGAATGAAATAGAGAGAAAGAGAAAGAAATATAGAGAAAGAGTCTGAAATAGAGAGAAAGAATAAGGAATAGAGAGAAAGAGACTGAAATAAAGAGAAAGAGACTGACATGGAGAGAAAGGGAATGAAATAGAAAGTCAATGAAATAGAGAGGAAGAGAATGAAATAGGGAGAAAGAGAATGAAAGAGAGAGAAAGAATGGAATAGAGAGAAAGAGAATGAAATAGAGAGAAAGAGAATGAATTAAAGAGACAGAGAATGAAATAGAGAGATAGAGAATGAAAAAGAGAGAAAGACAATGAAATAGAGAGAAAGACAATGAAATAGAGAGAAAGGGAATGAAATAGAGAGAAAGAGAATGAAATAAAGAGAAAGAGAATGAAATAGAGAGAAAGAGAATGAAATAGAAAGTTAATGAAATAGAGAGGAAGAGAATGAAATAGAGAGAAAGAGAAAGAAATAGGGAAAAAGAGAATGAAATAAACAGAAAGAGAATTAAATAGAGTAAAAGAGAATGAAATAGAGAGAAAGAGAATGAAATAGAAAGACAATGAATTAGAGAGAAAGTGAATGAAATAGAGAGAAAGAGAATGAAATAGAGAGATAGAGAAAGAAATAGAGAGAAAGAGAATGAAAGAAAGAGAAAGAGAATGAAATAGAGAGAAAGAGAATGAAACAGAGAGAAAGAGAATGAAATAGAGAGAAAGTGAAGGAGAATGAAATAGAAAGTGAAAGAGAATTAAATCGAGAGAAAGTGAAAGAGAATTAGATAGAAATAGAAAGAGAATGAAATAGAAAGAAAGTGAAGGAGAATTAAATAGAAAGCGAAGAGAATTAGAGAGAAAGTGAAAGAGAATGGAATAGAGAGAAAAAAAGATATAGAAAGATAATGAAATAGAGAGAAAGATAATGAATAGAGAAAGTGAATGAAATAGAGAGAAATGAAATGGAGAGAGAAAGTGAATTAAATAGAGAGAAAGAAAATTAAATAAAGAGGAGAATTAAACAGAGAGAAAGTGAGTGAAATAGAGTGAGAAAGAAATAGAAAGGGAAAGAAATAGAGAGAAAGAAATATAAAAAGAAAGTGAATGAAATAGAGAGAAAGAATGAAATAGAGAGAAAAAGAATGAAATAGAAAGTGAAAGAGAATGAAATAGAGAGAAAGAGAATGAAATAGAGAGAAAGTGAATGAAATAGAGAGAAAGAGAATGAAATAGAGAGAAAGAGAATGAAATAAAGAGAAAGAGAATGAAATAAAGAGAATGAAATAGAGAGAAAGAGAATGAAAAAGAGAAAAAGAGAATGAAATAGGAAAGGAATGAAATAGAGAGAAAGAGAAAGAAATATAGAGAATGAGAAAGAAATAGAGTGAAAGAGAATGAAATAGAAAGAGAAAGACTCTGAAATAAAGAGAAAGAGACTGAAATAGAGTGAAAGAGAAAGAAATAGAGAGAAAGAATTTGAAATAAAGAGAAAGAGAATAAACTAGAGAGGAAGAGAATGAAATGAGAGACAATGAAATAGAGTGAAAGAGAAAGAATTAGAGTGAAAGAGAATGAAATAGAGAGGGAATGAAATAGAGAGAAAGAGAATGAAATAGAGAGAAAAGAAATAGAGAGAGAAAGTGAATGAAATAGAGAGAAAAGAAATAGAGAGAGAAAGTGAATTAAATAGAGAGAAAGAAAATTAAATATATAGGAGAATTAAACAGAGAGAAAGTGAGTGAAATAAAGTGAGAAAGAAATAGAAAGGGAAAGAAATAGAGAGAAAGAAATATAAAAAGAAAGTGAATGAAATAGAGAGAAAGAATGAAACAGAGAGAAAAAGAATGAAATAGAAAGTGAAAGAGAATGAAATAGAGAGAAAGAGAATGAAATAGAGAGAAAGAGAATGAAATAAAGAGAAAGAGAATGAAATGAAGAGAATGAAATAGAGAGAAAGAGAATGAAATAGAGAGAAAGAGAATGAAAAAGAGAAAAAGAGAATGAAATAGGAAAGGAATGAAATAGAGAGAAAGAGAAAGAAATATAGAGAATGGGAAAGAAATAGAGAGAAAGAGAAAGAAATAGAGAGAAAGAGAAAGAAATAGAGTGAAAGAGAATGAAATACAAAAAGAAAGACTCTGAAATAAAGGGAAAGAGACTGAAATAGAGTGAAAGAGAAAGAAATAGAGAGAAAGAATTTGAAATAAAGAGAAAGAGAATAATCTAGAGAGGAAGAGAATGAAATGAGAGAAAGACAATGAAATAGAGTGAAAGAGAAAGAATTAGAGTGAAAGAGAATGAAATAGAGAGGGAATGAAATAGAGAGAAAGAGAATGAAATAGAGAGAAAGAATGGAATAGAGAGAAAGAGAATGAAATAGAGAGAAAGAGAATGAAATAGAGAGAAAGCGCATGAAATAGAGAGAGAGAGAGAATGAAATAAAGAGACAGAGAATGAAATAGAGAGAAAGAGAATGAAATAGAGAGAAAGGGAATGAAATAGAGAGAAAGAGAATGAAATAGAAAGTCAATGAAATAGAGAGGAAGAGAATGAAATAGAGAGAAAGAGAAAGAAATAGAGAAAAAGAGAATGAAATAAACAGAAAGGGAATTAAATAGAGTAAAAGAGAATGAAATAGAGAGAAAGAGAATGAAATAAAGACAAAGAAAATGAAATAGAGAGAAAGAGAATGAAATAGAAAGACAATGAAATAGAAGGAAAGTGAATGAAATAGAGAGAATGTGAATGAAATAGAGAGAAAGAGAATGAAATAGAAAGAGAATGAAATAGAGAGAAAGTGAATGAAATAGAGAGAAAGAGAATGAAATAGAGAGAAAGAGAAAGAAATAGAAAGAGAATGAAATAATGATAAAGAGAATAAAATAGAGAGAAAGAGACTGAAATAAAGAGAAAGAGAATGAAATAGAGAAAAAGAGAATGAAATAGGAAGAGAATGAAAGAGAGAAAGAGAAAGATATATAGAGAATGAGAAAGAAATAGAGAGAAAGAGAAAGAAATAGAGAGGAAGAGAATGAAATAGAGTTAAAGAGAATGAAATAGAAATGGAATGAAATAGAGAGAAAGAGAATGAAATAGAGAGAAAGAGAATGAAATAGAGAGAAAGAGAATGAAGTAGAGAGAATGACAATGAAATAGAGAGAAAGACAATGAAATAGACAGACTGAGACTGAAATAAAGAGAAAGAGAATGAATTAGAGAAAAAGAGAATGAAATAGGAAGAGAATGAAATAGAGAGAAAGAGAAAGAAATATAGAGAAAGAGTCTGAAATAGAGAGAAAGAATAAGGAATAGAGAGAAAGAGACTGAAATAAAGAGAAAGAGACTGACATGGAGAGAAAGGGAATGAAATAGAAAGTCAATGAAATAGAGAGGAAGAGAATGAAATAGGGAGAAAGAGAATGAAAGAGAGAGAAAGAATGGAATAGAGAGAAAGAGAATGAAATAGAGAGAAAGAGAATGAATTAAAGAGACAGAGAATGAAATAGAGAGATAGAGAATGAAAAAGAGAGAAAGACAATGAAATAGAGAGAAAGACAATGAAATAGAGAGAAAGGGAATGAAATAGAGAGAAAGAGAATGAAATAAAGAGAAAGAGAATGAAATAGAGAGAAAGAGAATGAAATAGAAAGTTAATGAAATAGAGAGGAAGAGAATGAAATAGAGAGAAAGAGAAAGAAATAGGGAAAAAGAGAATGAAATAAACAGAAAGAGAATTAAATAGAGTAAAAGAGAATGAAATAGAGAGAAAGAGAATGAAATAGAAAGACAATGAATTAGAGAGAAAGTGAATGAAATAGAGAGAAAGAGAATGAAATAGAGAGATAGAGAAAGAAATAGAGAGAAAGAGAATGAAAGAAAGAGAAAGAGAATGAAACAGAGAGAAAGAGAATGAAATAGAGAGAAAGTGAAGGAGAATGAAATAGAAAGTGAAAGAGAATTAAATCGAGAGAAAGTGAAAGAGAATTAGATAGAAATAGAAAGAGAATGAAATAGAAAGAAAGTGAAGGAGAATTAAATAGAAAGCGAAAGAGAATTAGAGAGAAAGTGAAAGAGAATGGAATAGAGAGAAAAAAAGATATAGAAAGATAATGAAATAGAGAGAAAGATAATGAAATAGAGAAAGTGAATGAAATAGAGAGAAATGAAATGGAGAGAGAAAGTGAATTAAATAGAGAGAAAGAAAATTAAATAAAGAGGAGAATTAAACAGAGAGAAAGTGAGTGAAATAGAGTGAGAAAGAAATAGAAAGGGAAAGAAATAGAGAGAAAGAAATATAAAAAGAAAGTGAATGAAATAGAGAGAAAGAATGAAATAGAAAGTGAAAGAGAATGAAATAGAGAGAAAGAGAATGAAATAGAGAGAAAGAGAATGAATTAGAGAGAATGACAATGAAATAGAGAGAAAGACAATGAAATAGACAGACTGAGACTGAAATAAAGAGAAAGAGAATGAATTAGAGAAAAAGAGAATGAAATAGGAAGAGAATGAAATAGAGAGAAAGAGAAAGAAATATAGAGAAAGAGTCTGAAATAGAGAGAAAGAATAAGGAATAGAGAGAAAGAGACTGAAATAAAGAGAAAGAGACTGACATGGAGAGAAAGGGAATGAAATAGAAAGTCAATGAAATAGAGAGGAAGAGAATGAAATAGGGAGAAAGAGAATGAAAGAGAGAGAAAGAATGGAATAGAGAGAAAGAGAATGAAATAGAGAGAAAGAGAATGAATTAAAGAGACAGAGAATGAAATAGAGAGATAGAGAATGAAAAAGAGAGAAAGACAATGAAATAGAGAGAAAGACAATGAAATAGAGAGAAAGGGAATGAAATAGAGAGAAAGAGAATGAAATAAAGAGAAAGAGAATGAAATAGAGAGAAAGAGAATGAAATAGAAAGTTAATGAAATAGAGAGGAAGAGAATGAAATAGAGAGAAAGAGAAAGAAATAGGGAAAAAGAGAATGAAATAAACAGAAAGAGAATTAAATAGAGTAAAAGAGAATGAAATAGAGAGAAAGAGAATGAAATAGAAAGACAATGAATTAGAGAGAAAGTGAATGAAATAGAGAGAAAGAGAATGAAATAGAGAGATAGAGAAAGAAATAGAGAGAAAGAGAATGAAAGAAAGAGAAAGAGAATGAAATAGAGAGAAAGAGAATGAAACAGAGAGAAAGAGAATGAAATAGAGAGAAAGTGAAGGAGAATGAAATAGAAAGTGAAAGAGAATTAAATCGAGAGAAAGTGAAAGAGAATTAGATAGAAATAGAAAGAGAATGAAATAGAAAGAAAGTGAAGGAGAATTAAATAGAAAGCGAAAGAGAATTAGAGAGAAAGTGAAAGAGAATGGAATAGAGAGAAAAAAAGATATAGAAAGATAATGAAATAGAGAGAAAGATAATGAATAGAGAAAGTGAATGAAATAGAGAGAAATGAAATGGAGAGAGAAAGTGAATTAAATAGAGAGAAAGAAAATTAAATAAAGAGGAGAATTAAACAGAGAGAAAGTGAGTGAAATAGAGTGAGAAAGAAATAGAAAGGGAAAGAAATAGAGAGAAAGAAATATAAAAAGAAAGTGAATGAAATAGAGAGAAAGAATGAAATAGAGAGAAAAAGAATGAAATAGAAAGTGAAAGAGAATGAAATAGAGAGAAAGAGAATGAAATAGAGAGAAAGTGAATGAAATAGAGAGAAAGAGAATGAAATAGAGAGAAAGAGAATGAAATAAAGAGAAAGAGAATGAAATAAAGAGAATGAAATAGAGAGAAAGAGAATGAAAAAGAGAAAAAGAGAATGAAATAGGAAAGGAATGAAATAGAGAGAAAGAGAAAGAAATATAGAGAATGAGAAAGAAATAGAGTGAAAGAGAATGAAATAGAAAGAGAAAGACTCTGAAATAAAGAGAAAGAGACTGAAATAGAGTGAAAGAGAAAGAAATAGAGAGAAAGAATTTGAAATAAAGAGAAAGAGAATAAACTAGAGAGGAAGAGAATGAAATGAGAGACAATGAAATAGAGTGAAAGAGAAAGAATTAGAGTGAAAGAGAATGAAATAGAGAGGGAATGAAATAGAGAGAAAGAGAATGAAATAGAGAGAAAAGAAATAGAGAGAGAAAGTGAATGAAATAGAGAGAAAAGAAATAGAGAGAGAAAGTGAATTAAATAGAGAGAAAGAAAATTAAATATATAGGAGAATTAAACAGAGAGAAAGTGAGTGAAATAAAGTGAGAAAGAAATAGAAAGGGAAAGAAATAGAGAGAAAGAAATATAAAAAGAAAGTGAATGAAATAGAGAGAAAGAATGAAACAGAGAGAAAAAGAATGAAATAGAAAGTGAAAGAGAATGAAATAGAGAGAAAGAGAATGAAATAGAGAGAAAGAGAATGAAATAAAGAGAAAGAGAATGAAATGAAGAGAATGAAATAGAGAGAAAGAGAATGAAATAGAGAGAAAGAGAATGAAAAAGAGAAAAAGAGAATGAAATAGGAAAGGAATGAAATAGAGAGAAAGAGAAAGAAATATAGAGAATGGGAAAGAAATAGAGAGAAAGAGAAAGAAATAGAGAGAAAGAGAAAGAAATAGAGTGAAAGAGAATGAAATACAAAAAGAAAGACTCTGAAATAAAGGGAAAGAGACTGAAATAGAGTGAAAGAGAAAGAAATAGAGAGAAAGAATTTGAAATAAAGAGAAAGAGAATAATCTAGAGAGGAAGAGAATGAAATGAGAGAAAGACAATGAAATAGAGTGAAAGAGAAAGAATTAGAGTGAAAGAGAATGAAATAGAGAGGGAATGAAATAGAGAGAAAGAGAATGAAATAGAGAGAAAGAATGGAATAGAGAGAAAGAGAATGAAATAGAGAGAAAGAGAATGAAATAGAGAGAAAGCGCATGAAATAGAGAGAGAGAGAGAATGAAATAAAGAGACAGAGAATGAAATAGAGAGAAAGAGAATGAAATAGAGAGAAAGGGAATGAAATAGAGAGAAAGAGAATGAAATAGAAAGTCAATGAAATAGAGAGGAAGAGAATGAAATAGAGAGAAAGAGAAAGAAATAGAGAAAAAGAGAATGAAATAAACAGAAAGGGAATTAAATAGAGTAAAAGAGAATGAAATAGAGAGAAAGAGAATGAAATAAAGACAAAGAAAATGAAATAGAGAGAAAGAGAATGAAATAGAAAGACAATGAAATAGAAGGAAAGTGAATGAAATAGAGAGAATGTGAATGAAATAGAGAGAAAGAGAATGAAATAGAAAGAGAATGAAATAGAGAGAAAGTGAATGAAATAGAGAGAAAGAGAATGAAATAGAGAGAAAGAGAAAGAAATAGAAAGAGAATGAAATAATGATAAAGAGAATAAAATAGAGAGAAAGAGACTGAAATAAAGAGAAAGAGAATGAAATAGAGAAAAAGAGAATGAAATAGGAAGAGAATGAAAGAGAGAAAGAGAAAGATATATAGAGAATGAGAAAGAAATAGAGAGAAAGAGAAAGAAATAGAGAGGAAGAGAATGAAATAGAGTTAAAGAGAATGAAATAGAAATGGAATGAAATAGAGAGAAAGAGAATGAAATAGAGAGAAAGAGAATGAAATAGAGAGAAAGAGAATGAAGTAGAGAGAATGACAATGAAATAGAGAGAAAGACAATGAAATAGACAGACTGAGACTGAAATAAAGAGAAAGAGAATGAATTAGAGAAAAAGAGAATGAAATAGGAAGAGAATGAAATAGAGAGAAAGAGAAAGAAATATAGAGAAAGAGTCTGAAATAGAGAGAAAGAATAAGGAATAGAGAGAAAGAGACTGAAATAAAGAGAAAGAGACTGAAATGGAGAGAAAGGGAATGAAATAGAAAGTCAATGAAATAGAGAGGAAGAGAATGAAATAGGGAGAAAGAGAATGAAAGAGAGAGAAAGAATGGAATAGAGAGAAAGAGAATGAAATAGAGAGAAAGAGAATGAAATAAAGAGAAAGAGAATGAAATAGAGAGAAAGAGAATGAAATAAAGAGACAGAGAATGAAATAGAGAGATAGAGAATGAAAAAGAGAGAAAGACAATGAAATAGAGAGAAAGACAATGAAATAGAGAGAAAGGGAATGAAATAGAGAGAAAGAGAATGAAATAAAGAGAAAGAGAATGAAATAGAGAGAAAGAGAATGAAATAGAAAGTTAATGAAATAGAGAGGAAGAGAATGAAATAGAGAGAAAGAGAAAGAAATAGGGAAAAAGAGAATGAAATAAACAGAAAGAGAATTAAATAGAGTAAAAGAGAATGAAATAGAGAGAAAGAGAATGAAATAGAAAGACAATGAATTAGAGAGAAAGTGAATGAAATAGAGAGAAAGAGAATGAAATAGAGAGATAGAGAAAGAAATAGAGAGAAAGAGAATGAAAGAAAGAGAAAGAGAATGAAACAGAGAGAAAGAGAATGAAATAGAGAGAAAGTGAAGGAGAATGAAATAGAAAGTGAAAGAGAATTAAATCGAGAGAAAGTGAAAGAGAATTAGATAGAAATAGAAAGAGAATGAAATAGAAAGAAAGTGAAGGAGAATTAAATAGAAAGCGAAAGAGAATTAGAGAGAAAGTGAAAGAGAATGGAATAGAGAGAAAAAAAGATATAGAAAGATAATGAAATAGAGAGAAAGATAATGAAATAGAGAAAGTGAATGAAATAGAGAGAAATGAAATGGAGAGAGAAAGTGAATTAAATAGAGAGAAAGAAAATTAAATAAAGAGGAGAATTAAACAGAGAGAAAGTGAGTGAAATAGAGTGAGAAAGAAATAGAAAGGGAAAGAAATAGAGAGAAAGAAATATAAAAAGAAAGTGAATGAAATAGAGAGAAAGAATGAAATAGAAAGTGAAAGAGAATGAAATAGAGAGAAAGAGAATGAAATAGAGAGAAAGAGAATGAATTAGAGAGAATGACAATGAAATAGAGAGAAAGACAATGAAATAGACAGACTGAGACTGAAATAAAGAGAAAGAGAATGAATTAGAGAAAAAGAGAATGAAATAGGAAGAGAATGAAATAGAGAGAAAGAGAAAGAAATATAGAGAAAGAGTCTGAAATAGAGAGAAAGAATAAGGAATAGAGAGAAAGAGACTGAAATAAAGAGAAAGAGACTGACATGGAGAGAAAGGGAATGAAATAGAAAGTCAATGAAATAGAGAGGAAGAGAATGAAATAGGGAGAAAGAGAATGAAAGAGAGAGAAAGAATGGAATAGAGAGAAAGAGAATGAAATAGAGAGAAAGAGAATGAATTAAAGAGACAGAGAATGAAATAGAGAGATAGAGAATGAAAAAGAGAGAAAGACAATGAAATAGAGAGAAAGACAATGAAATAGAGAGAAAGGGAATGAAATAGAGAGAAAGAGAATGAAATAAAGAGAAAGAGAATGAAATAGAGAGAAAGAGAATGAAATAGAAAGTTAATGAAATAGAGAGGAAGAGAATGAAATAGAGAGAAAGAGAAAGAAATAGGGAAAAAGAGAATGAAATAAACAGAAAGAGAATTAAATAGAGTAAAAGAGAATGAAATAGAGAGAAAGAGAATGAAATAGAAAGACAATGAATTAGAGAGAAAGTGAATGAAATAGAGAGAAAGAGAATGAAATAGAGAGATAGAGAAAGAAATAGAGAGAAAGAGAATGAAAGAAAGAGAAAGAGAATGAAACAGAGAGAAAGAGAATGAAATAGAGAGAAAGTGAAGGAGAATGAAATAGAAAGTGAAAGAGAATTAAATCGAGAGAAAGTGAAAGAGAATTAGATAGAAATAGAAAGAGAATGAAATAGAAAGAAAGTGAAGGAGAATTAAATAGAAAGCGAAAGAGAATTAGAGAGAAAGTGAAAGAGAATGGAATAGAGAGAAAAAAAGATATAGAAAGATAATGAAATAGAGAGAAAGATAATGAAATAGAGAAAGTGATTGAAATAGAGAGAAATGAAATGGAGAGAGAAAGTGAATTAAATAGAGAGAAAGAAAATTAAATAAAGAGGAGAATTAAACAGAGAGAAAGTGAGTGAAATAGAGTGAGAAAGAAATAGAAAGGGAAAGAAATAGAGAGAAAGAAATATAAAAAGAAAGTGAATGAAATAGAGAGAAAGAATGAAATAGAGAGAAAAAGAATGAAATAGAAAGTGAAAGAGAATGAAATAGAGAGAAAGAGAATGAAATAGAGAGAAAGAGAATGAAATAAAGAGAAAGAGAATGAAATAAAGAGAATGAAATAGAGAGAAAGAGAATGAAAAAGAGAAAAAGAGAATGAAATAGGAAAGGAATGAAATAGAGAGAAAGAGAAAGAAATATAGAGAATGAGAAAGAAATAGAGTGAAAGAGAATGAAATAGAAAGAGAAAGACTCTGAAATAAAGAGAAAGAGACTGAAATAGAGTGAAAGAGAAAGAAATAGAGAGAAAGAATTTGAAATAAAGAGAAAGAGAATAAACTAGAGAGGAAGAGAATGAAATGAGAGACAATGAAATAGAGTGAAAGAGAAAGAATTAGAGTGAAAGAGAATGAAATAGAGAGAAAGAGAATGAAATAGAGAGAAAGAGAATGAAATAGAGAGAAAAGAAATAGAGAGAGAAAGTGAATGAAATAGAGAGAAAAGAAATAGAGAGAGAAAGTGAATTAAATAGAGAGAAAGAAAATTAAATATATAGGAGAATTAAACAGAGAGAAAGTGAGTGAAATAAAGTGAGAAAGAAATAGAAAGGGAAAGAAATAGAGAGAAAGAAATATAAAAAGAAAGTGAATGAAATAGAGAGAAAGAATGAAACAGAGAGAAAAAGAATGAAATAGAAAGTGAAAGAGAATGAAATAGAGAGAAAGAGAATGAAATAGAGAGAAAGAGAATGAAATAAAGAGAAAGAGAATGAAATGAAGAGAATGAAATAGAGAGAAAGAGAATGAAATAGAGAGAAAGAGAATGAAAAAGAGAAAAAGAGAATGAAATAGGAAAGGAATGAAATAGAGAGAAAGAGAAAGAAATATAGAGAATGGGAAAGAAATAGAGAGAAAGAGAAAGAAATAGAGAGAAAGAGAAAGAAATAGAGTGAAAGAGAATGAAATACAAAAAGAAAGACTCTGAAATAAAGGGAAAGAGACTGAAATAGAGTGAAAGAGAAAGAAATGGAGAGAAAGAATTTGAAATAAAGAGAAAGAGAATAATCTAGAGAGGAAGAGAATGAAATGAGAGAAAGACAATGAAATAGAGTGAAAGAGAAAGAATTAGAGTGAAAGAGAATGAAATAGAGAGGGAATGAAATAGAGAGAAAGTGAATGAAATAGAGAGAAAGAGAATGAAATAGAGAGAAAGAATGCAATAGAGAGAAAGAGAATGAAATAGAGAGAAAGAGAATGAAATAGAGAGAAAGCGCATGAAATAGAGAGAGAGAGAGAATGAAATAAAGAGACAGAGAATGAAATAGAGAGAAAGAGAATGAAATAGAGAGAAAGGGAATGAAATAGAGAGAAAGAGAATGAAATAGAAAGTCAATGAAATAGAGAGGAAGAGAATGAAATAGAGAGAAAGAGAAAGAAATAGAGAAAAAGAGAATGAAATAAACAGAAAGAGAATTAAATAGAGTAAAAGAGAATGAAATAGAGAGAAAGAGAATGAAATAGAGAGAAAGAGAATGAAATAGAGAGAAAGAGAATGAAATAGAGAGAAACCATGAAATAGAGAGAAAGAGAATGAGATAGAGAGAAAGAGAATGAAATAAAGGCAAAGAGAATGAAAAAGAAAGAAAGAGAATGAAATACAGAGAAAGAGAATGAAATAGAGAGAAAGTGAAAGTGAATGAAATAAAGAGGAAGATAATGTAATAGAAATTGAAAGAGAATGAAATAGAGAGAAAGAAAGTGAATGATATAGAGAGAAAGAAAAAGAATTAAATAGAGAGAAAGAGATAATTAAATAGAGAAAGTGAAAGAGAAAGAAATAGTAAAGAGAAAGTGAATGAAATAGAGAGAAAGAAACAAATAGAGAGAAAGAGAAAGTGAATTAAATAGAGAGAAAGAGAATGAAATAGAAAGAAATAGAGAATAAATAGAGAGAAAGTGAATGAAATAGAGAGAAGGAGAATGAAATAGAGAGAAAGAGAAAGAGACAGAAATAGAGAGAAAGAGACTGAAATAGAGAGAAAGACAATGAAATAGAGTGAAAGAGACTGAAATAGAGAGAAAGAGAAAGACATAGAGAGAAAGAGAAAGAAATAGAGAGAAAGTGAATGAAATAAAGAGAAAGAGAATGAAATAATGAGAGTGAAATAGAAAGAGAATGAAATAGAGAGAAAGTGAATGAAATAGAGAGAAAGAGAATGAAATTGAGAGAAAGTCAATGAAATAGAGAGACAGAGAAAGAGACTGAAATAGCGAGAAACAGAAAGAAATAGAGTGAAAGAGAAAGAAATAGAGAGAAAGAGAATGAAATAAAGAGAAAGAGAATGAAATAGAGAGAAAGAATAAGGAACAGAGAGAAAGAGACTTAAATAAAGAGAAAGAGAATGAAATAGAGAGAAAGAGAATGAAACAGAGAGAAAGAGAATGAAATAGAGAGAAAGTGAAGGAGAATGAAATAGAAAGTGAAAGAGAATTAAATCGAGAGAAAGTGAAAGAGAATTAGATAGAAATAGAAAGAGAATGAAATAGAAAGAAAGTGAAGGAGAATTAAATAGAAAGCGAAAGAGAATTAGAGAGAAAGTGAAAGAGAATGGAATAGAGAGAAAAAAAGATATAGAAAGATAATGAAATAGAGAGAAAGATAATGAAATAGAGAAAGTGAATAATATAGAGAGAAAGTGAATGAAATAGAGAGAAAAGAAATGGAGAGAGAAAGTGAATTAAATAGAGAGAAAGAAAATTAAATAAAGAGGAGAATTAAACAGAGAAAGTGAGTGAAATAGAGTGAGAAAGAAATAGAAAGGGAAAGAAATAGAGAGAAAGAAATATAAAAAGAAAGTGAATGAAATAGAGAGAAAGAATGAAATAGAGAGAAAAAGAATGAAATAGAAAGTGAAAGAGAATGAAATAGAGAGAAAGAGAATGAAATAGAGAGAAAGAGAATGAAATAAAGAGAAAGAGAATGAAATAAAGAGAATGAAATAGAGAGAAAGAGAATGAAATAGAGAGAAAGAGAATGAAAAAGAGAAAAAGAGAATGAAATAGGAAAGGAATGAAATAGAGAGAAAGAGAAAGAAATATAGAGAATGAGAAAGAAATAGAGAGAAAGAGAAAGAAAGAGAGAGAAAGAGAAAGAAATAGAGTAAAAGAGAATGAAATACAAAGAGAAAGACTCTGAAATAAAGAGAAAGAGACTGAAATAGAGTGAAAGAGAAAGAAATAGAGAGAAAGAATTTGAAATAAAGAGAAAGAGAATAATCTAGAGAGGAAGAGAACGAAATGAGAGAAAGACAATGAAATAGAGTGAAAGAGAATTAATTAGAGTGAAAGAGAATGAAATAGAGAGGGAATGAAATAGAGAGAAAGAGAATGAAATAGAGAGAAAAGAAATAGAGAGAGAAAGTGAATGATATAGAGAGAAAAGAAATAGAGAGAGAAAGTGAATTAAATAGAGAGAAAGAAAATTAAATAAAGAGGAGAATTAAACAGAGAGAAAGCGAGTGAAATAAAGTGAGAAAGAAATAGAAAGGGAAAGAAATAGAGAGAAAGAAATATAAAAAGAAAGTGAATGAAATAGAGAGAAAGAATGAAATAGAGAGAAAAAGAATGAAATAGAAAGTGAAAGAGAATGAAATAGAGAGAAAGAGAATGAAATAGAGAGAAAGAGAATGAAATAATGATAAAGAGAATACAATAGAGAGAAAGAAACTGAAATAAAGAGAAAGAGAATGAAATAGAGAAAAAGAGAATGAAATACGAAGAGAATGAAAGAGAGAAAGAGAAAGAAATATACTGAATGAGAAAGAAATAGAGAGAAAGGGAATGAAATAGAGAGGAAGAGTATGAAATAGAGTTAAAGAAAATGAAATAGAAAGGGAATGAAATAGAGAGAAAGAGAATGAAATAGAGAGAAAGAGAATGAAGTAGAGAGAATGACAATGAAATAGAGAGAAAGACAATGAAATAGAGAGACTGAGACTGAAATAAAGAGAAAGAGAATGAATTAGAGAAAAAGATAATGAAATAGGAAGAGAATGAAATAGAGAGAAAGAGAAAGAAATATAGAGAAAGAGTCTGAAATAGAGAGAAAGAATAAGGAATAGAGAGAAAGAGACTGAAATAAAGAGAAAGAGACTGAAATAGAGAGAAAGCGACTGAAATAGAAAGTCAATGAAATAGAGGGGAAGAGAATGAAATAGAGAGAAAGAGAAAGAAATATAGAGAAAGAGACTGGAATAGAGAGAAAGAATAAGGAATAGAGAGAAAGAGACTGAAATAAAGAGAAAGAGACTGAAATAAAGAGAAAGAGAATGAAATAGAGAGAAAGAGAATGAAATAGAAAGTCAATGAAATAGAGAGGAAGAGAATGAAATAGGGAGAATGAGAAAGAAATTGAGAAAAAGAGAATGAAATAAACAGAAAGAGAATTAAATAGAGTAAAAGAGAATGAAATAGAGAGAAAGAGAATGAAATAGAGAGAAAGGGAATGAAATAGAGAGAAAGAGAATGAAATAGAGAGAAAGAGAATGAAATAGAAAGTCAGTGAAATAGAGAGGAAGAGAATGAAATAGAGAGAAAGAGAAAGAAATAGAGAAAAAGAGAATGAAATAAACAGAAAGAGAATTAAATAGAGTAAAAGAGAATGAAATAGAGAGAAAGGGAATGAAATAGAGAGAAAGAGAATGAAATAAAGACAAAGAAAATGAAATAGAAAGAGAATGAAATAGAAAGACAATGAAATAGAGGGAAAGTGAATGAAATAGAGAGAAAGTGAATGAAATAGAGAGAAAGAGAATGAAATAGAGAGAAAGAATGGAATAGAGAGATAGAGAATGAAATAGAGAGAATGACAATGAAATAAAGAGAAAGAGAATTAAATAGAGAGAAAGGGAATGAAATAGAGAGAAAGAGAATGAAATAAAGAGAAAGAGAATGAAATAGAGAGAAAGAGAATGAAATAGAAAGACAATGGATTAGAGAGAAAGTGAATGAAATAGAGAGAAAGAGAATGAAATAGAGAGAAAGAGAAAGAAATAGAGAGAAAGTGAAAGAGAATTAAATAGAAAGAGAAAAAGAATGAAATAGAGAGAAAGTTCAGGAGAATTAAATAGAAAGTGAAAGAGAATTAAATAGAGAGAAAGAATTAAATAGAAAGAGAAAGAAAATTAAATAGAGAGAAAGTCAAAGAGAATGAAATAGAGAAAGAGAAAGGAGTAGAAAGAAAGAGAAAGAAATAGAGAGAAAGAGAAAGAAATAGAGAGAAAGAGAATGAAAGAAAGAGAAAGAGAATGAAATAGAGAGAAAGAGAATGAAACAGAGAGAAAGAGAATGAAATAGGGAGAAAGTGAAGGAGAATGAAATAGAAAGTGAAAGAGAATTAAATCGAGAGAAAGTGAAAGAGAATTAGATAGAAATAGAAAGAGAATGAAATAGAGAGAAAGAGAATGAAATAGAAAGTCAATGAAATAGAGAGGAAGAGAATGAAATAGAGAGAAAGAGAAAGAAATAGAGAAAAAGAGAATGAAATAAACAGAAAGAGAATGAAATAGAGAGGAAGAGAATGAAATAGAAAGACAATGAATTAGAGAGAAAGTGAATGAAATAGAAACACAATGAAATAGAGGGAAAGTGAATGAAATAGAGAGAAAGTGAATGAAATAGAGAGAAAGAGAATGAAATAGAGAGAAAGAAGGGAATAGAGAGAAAGAGAATGAAATAGAGAGAAAGCGCATGAAATAGAGAGAGAGAGAATGAAATAAAGAGACAGAGAATGAAATAGAGAGAAAGAGAATGAAATAGAGAGAAAGGGAATGCAATAGAGAGAAAGGGAATGAAATAAAGAGAAAGAGAATGAAATAGAGAGAAAGAGAATGAAATAGAAAGTCAATGAAATAGAGAGGAATAGAATGAAATAGAGAGAAAGAGAAAGAAATAGAGAAAAAGAGAATGAAATAAACAGAAAGAGAATTAAATAGAGTAAAAGAGAATGAAATAGAGAGAAAGAGAATGAAATAAAGACAAAGAAAATGAAATAGAGAGAAAGAGAATGAAATAGAAGGACAATGAAATAGAGGGAAAGTGAATGAAATAGAGAGAAAGTGAATGAAATAGAGAGAAAGAGAATGAAATAGAGAGAAAGAATGGAATAGAGAGAAAGAATGGAATAGAGAGAAAGAGAATGAAATAGAGAGAAAGAGAATGAAATAGAGAGAAAGAGAATGAAATAGAGAGAAAGAGAATGAAATAAAGAGAAAGAGAAAGAAATAGAGAGAAAGTGAATGAGAATGAAATAGAGAGAAAGTGAAAGAGAATTAAATAGAAAGAGAAAGAGAATGAAGTAGAGAGAAAGTTCAGGAGAATACAATAAAACGTGAAAGAGAATTAAATAGAGAGATAGCGAAAGGAATAGAAAGAAAGAGAAAGAAATAGAGAGAAAGAGAAAGAAATAGAGAGAAAGAGAATGAAAGAAAGAGAAAGAGAATGAAATAAAGAGAAAGAGAATGACAAAAAGAGAATGAAATAGAAAGAGAATGAAATAGAGAGAAAGTGAATGAAATAGAGAGAAAGAGAATGAAATAGAGAGAAAGAGGAAGAAATAGAGAGAAAGAGAATGAAATAATGATAAAGAGAATAAAATAGAGAGAAAGAGAATGAAATAGAGAGAAAGAGAATGAAATAGAGAGAAACAATTAAATAGAGAGAAAGAGAATGAAATAAAGAGAAAGAAAATGAAATAGAGAGAAAGAGAATGAAATAGAAAGACAATGAAATAGAGGGAAAGTTAATGAAATAGAGAGAAAGTGAATGAAATAGCGAGAAAGAGAATGAAATAGAGAGAAAGAATGGAATAGAGAGAAAGAGAATGAAATAGAGAGAAAGAGACTGAAATAGAGAGAAAGCGCATGAAATAGAGAGAAAGAGAATGAAATAGAGAGAAAGAATGGAATAGAGAGAAAGAGAATGAAGTAGAGAGAAAGAGAATGAAATAGAGAGAAAGCGCATGAAATAGAGAGAAAGAGAATGAAATATAGAAAAAGAGAATGAAATAGAGAGATAGAGAATGAAATAGCGAGAAAGATATTGAAATAGAGAGAAAGAGAATGAAATAGAGAGAAAGGGAATGAAATAGAAAGACAATGAATTAGAGAGAAAGTGAATGAAATAGAGAGAAAGAGAATGAAATAGAGAGAAAGAAAAAGAAATAGAGAGAAAGTGAAGGAGAAGGAAATAGAGAGAAAGTGAAAGAGAATTAAATAGAAAGAGAAAGAGAATGAAATAGAGAGAAAGTTCAGGAGAATTAAATGGAAAGTGAAAGAGAATTAAATAGAGAGAAAGAATTAAGTAGAAAGAGAAAGAAAATTAAATAGAGAGAAAGTGAAAAAGAATGAAATAGAGAGAAAGAGAAAGGAGTAGAAAGAAAGAGAAAGAAATAGAGAGAAAGAGAAAGAAATAGAGAGAAAGAGAATGAAAGAAAGAGAAAGAGAATGAAATAGAGAGAAAGTGAATGAAACAGAGAGAAAGAGAATGAAATAGAGAGAAAGTGAAGGAGAATGAAATAGAAAGTCAAAGAGAATTAAATCGAGAGAAAGTGAAAGAGAATTAGATAGAAATAGAAAGAGAATGAAATAGAAAGAAAGTGAAGGAGAATTAAATAGAAAGCGAAAGAGAATTAGAGAGAAAGTGAAAGAGAATGGAATAGAGAGAAAAAAGATATAGAAAGATAATAAAATAGAGAGAAAGATAATGAAATAGAGAAAGTGAATAAAATAGAGAGAAAGTGAATGAAATAGAGAGAAAAGAAATGGAGAGAGAAAGTGAATTAAATAGAGAGAAAGAAAATTAAATAAAGAGGAGAATTAAACAGAGTGAAAGTGAGTGAAATAGAGTGAGAAAGAAATAGAAAGGGAAAGAAATAGAGAGAAAGAAATATAAAAAAGAAAGTGAATGAAATAGAGAGAAAGAATGAAAAAGAGAGAAAAAGAATGAAATAGAAAGTGAAAGAGAATGAAATAGAGAGAAAGAGAATGAAATAGAGAGAAAGAATAAGGAACAGAGAGAAAGAGACTTAAATAAAGAGAAAGAGAATGAAATAGAGAGAAAGAGAATGAAATAGAAAGTCAATGAAATAGAGAGGAAGAGAATGAAATAGGGAGAAAGAGAAAGAAATAGAGAAAAAGAGAATGAAATAAACAGAAAGAGAATTAAATAGAGTAAAAGACAATGAAATAGAGAGAAAGAGAATGAAATAAAGAGAAAGAAAATGAAATAGAGAGAAAGAGAATGAAATAGAAAGACAATGAAATAGAGGGAAATTGAATGAAATAGAGAGAAAGAGAATGAAATAGAGAGAAAGAATGGAATAGAGAGAAAGAGAATGAAATACAGAGAAAGAGAATGAAATAGAGAGATAGAGAATGAAATAGAGAGAAAGACAATGAAATAGAGAGGAAGAGAATGAAATAGAGAGAAAGGGAATGAAATAGAGAGAAAGAGAATGAAATAAAGAGAAATGGAATGAAATAGAGAGAAGGAGAATGAAATAGAAAGACAGTGAATTAGAGAGAAAGTGAATGAAATAGAGAGAAAGAGAATGAAATAGAGAGAAAGTGAAAGAAATAGAGAGAAGGAGAATGAAATAATGATAAAGAGAATAAAATAGAGAGAAAGAGAATGAAATAGAGAAAAAGAGAATGAAATAGAGAGAAAGAGACTGAAATAAAGAGAAAGAGAATGAATTAGAGAAAAAGAGAATGAAATAGAGAGAAAGAGAAAGAAATATAGAGAAAGAGACTGAAATAGAGAGAAAGAATAAGGAACAGAGAGAAAGAGACTGAAATAAAGAGAAAGAGACTGAAATAGAGAGAAAGAGACTGAAATAGAAAGTCAATGAAATAGAGAGGAAGAGAATGAAATAGGGAGAAAGAGAAAGAAATATAGAGAAAGAGACTGAAATAGAGAGAAAGAATTAGGAATAGAGAGAAAGAGACTGAAATAAAGAGAAAGAGAATGAAATAGAGAGAAAGAGAATGAAATAGAAAGTCAATGAAATAGAGAGGAAGAGAATGAAATAGGGAGAAAGAGAATGAAATAGAAAGACAATGAAATAGAGGGAAATTGAATGAAATAGAGAGAAAGAGAATGAAATAGAGAGAAAGAATGGAATAGAGAGAAAGAGAATGAAATACAGAGAAAGAGAATGAAATAGAGAGATGGAGAATGAAATAGAGAGAAAGACAATGAAATAGAGAGGAAGAGAATGAAATAGAAAGACAATGAAATAGAGGGAAATTGAATGAAATAGAGAGAAAGAGAATGAAATAGAGAGAAAGAATGGAATAGAGAGAAAGAGAATGAAATACAGAGAAAGAGAATGAAATAGAGAGATAGAGAATGAAATAGAGAGAAAGACAATGAAATAGAGAGGAAGAGAATGAAATAGAGAGAAAGGGAATGAAATAGAGAGAAAGAGAATGAAATAAAGAGAAATGGAATGAAATAGAGAGAAGGAGAATGAAATAGAAAGACCGTGAATTAGAGAGAAAGTGAATGAAATAGAGAGAAAGAGAATGAAATAGAGAGAAGGTGAAAGAAATAGAGAGAAGGAGAATGAAATAATGATAAAGAGAATAAAATAGAGAGAAAGAGAATGAAATAGAGAAAAAGAGAATGAAATAGAGAGAAAGAGACTGAAATAAAGAGAAAGAGAATGAATTAGAGAAAAAGAGAATGAAATAGAGAGAAAGAGAAAGAAATATAGAGAAAGAGACTGAAATAGAGAGAAAGAATAAGGAACAGAGAGAAAGAGACTGAAATAAAGAGAAAGAGACTGAAATAGAGAGAAAGAGACTGAAATAGAAAGTCAATGAAATAGAGAGGAAGAGAATGAAATAGGGAGAAAGAGAAAGAAATATAGAGAAAGAGACTGAAATAGAGAGAAAGAATAAGGAATAGAGAGAAAGAGACTGAAATAAAGAGAAAGAGAATGAAATAGAGAGAAAGAGAATGAAATAGAAAGTCAATGAAATAGAGAGGAAGAGAATGAAATAGGGAGAAAGAGAAAGAAATAGAGAAAAAGAGAATGAAATAAACAGAAAGAGAATTAAATAGAGTAAAAGACAATGAAATAGAGAGAAAGAGACTGAAATAGAGAGAAAGAGAAAGAAATAGAGAGAAAGAATTTGAAATAAAGAGAAAGAGAATAAACAAGAGAGAAAGAGAATGAAATGGAGAGAAAGACAATGAAATAGAGTGAAAGAGAAGGAATTAGAGTGAAAGAGAATGAAATAGAAAGGGAATGAAATAGAGAGAAAGAGAATGATGTAGAGAGAAAGACAATGAAATAGAGAGAAAGAGAAAGGAATAGAGAGAAAGAAAGAAATGGAGAGAAAGAGAAAGTGAATGAAATAAAGAGAAAGACAATGAAATAGAGAGAAAGAGAATGAAATAAAGAGAAAGAGAATAAAATAGAGAGAAAAACAATGAAATAGAAAGAAAGACAATGAAGTAGAGAGGAAGACAATGAAATAGCGAGAAAGAGAAAGAGAGTGAAATGGAGAGAAAGAGAGTGAAATAGAGAGAAAGAGAAAGGAATAGAGAGAAAGAGAGAGAAATAGAGAGAAACAGAAAGAAATAGAGAGAAAGAGAATGAAATAGAGAGAAAGAGAATGAAATAGAGAGAAAGAGAATGAAATAAAGAGAGAATGAAATAGAGAGAAAGAGAATGAAATAGAAAGGCAATGAAATAGAAAGAAAGTGAATGCAATAGAGCGGAAGAGAATGAAATAGAGAGAAAGAGAATGAAATAGATAGAAAGAGAATGAAATAGAGAGAAACGGACTGAAATAGAGAGAAAGAGACTGAAATAGAGAGAAAGAGAAAGGAATAGAGTGAAAGAGAAAGAAATATAGAGAAAGAGAATGAAATAAAGAGAAATAGAATAAAATAGAGAGAAAGCGAATGAAATAAAGAGAAAGAGAATGAAATAGAGAGAAAGAGAATGAAATAAAGAGAAAGAAAGAAATAAAGAGAATGAAATAGAAAGAGAGTGACATAGAGAGAAAGTGAATGAAATAGAAAGGGAATGAAATAGAAAGAGAAAGAAATAGGGAGAAAGAGAATGAAATAGAGAGAAAGAGAATGAAATAGAGAGAAAGAGAATGAAATAGAGAGAAAGAGAATGAAATAGAGAGAAACCATGAAATAGAGAGAAAGAGAATGAGATAGAGAGAAAGAGAATGAAATAAAGGCAAAGCGAATGAAAAAGAAAGAAAGAGAATGAAATACAGAGAAAGAGAATGAAATAGAGAGAAAGTGAAAGTGAATGAAATAAAGAGGAAGATAATGTAATAGAAATTGAAAGAGAATGAAATAGAGAGAAAGAAAGTGAATGATATAGAGAGAAAGAAAAAGAATTAAATAGAGAGAAAGAGAGAGATAATTAAATAGAGAAAGTGAAAGAGAAAGAAATAGTAAAGAGAAAGTGAATGAAATAGAGAGAAAGAAACAAATAGAGAGAAAGAGAAAGTGAATTAAATAGAGAGAAAGAGAATGAAATAGAAAGAAATAGAGAATAAATAGAGAGAAAGTGAATGAAATAGAGAGAAGGAGAATGAAATAGAGAGAAAGAGAAAGAGACAGAAATAGACAGAAAGAGACTGAAATAGAGAGAAAGACAATGAAATAGAGTGAAAGAGACTGAAATAGAGAGAAAGAGAAAGACATAGAGAGAAAGAGAAAGAAATAGAGAGAAAGTGAATGAAA
The DNA here is from genome assembly GCF_017639515.1 of Carcharodon carcharias. Taxonomy (NCBI): domain Eukaryota; kingdom Metazoa; phylum Chordata; class Chondrichthyes; order Lamniformes; family Lamnidae; genus Carcharodon; species Carcharodon carcharias. The sequence goes on along the minus strand of NW_024470593.1, from coordinate 133,626 downwards.
TAAAGAGAAAGAGAATGAAATAATGAGAGTGAAATAGAAAGAGAATGAAATAGAGAGAAAGTGAATGAAATAGAGAGAAAGAGAATGAAATTGAGAGAAAGTCAATGAAATAGAGAGACAGAGAAAGAGACTGAAATAGCGAGAAACAGAAAGAAATAGAGTGAAAGAGAAAGAAATAGAGAGAAAGAGAATGAAATAAAGAGAAAGAGAATGAAATAGAGAGAAAGAGAATGAAATAGAGAGAATGAGAATGAAATAAAGAGAAAGGGAATGAACTAAAGAGAATGAAATAGAAAGAGAATGAAATACAGAGGAAGTGAATGAAATAGAGAGAAAGAGAAAGAAATAGAGAAAAAGAGAATGAAATAATGATAAAGAGAATAAAATAGAGAGAAAGAGACTGAAATAAAGAGAAAGAGAATGTAATAGAGAAAAAGAGAATGAAATAGGAAGAGAATGAAAGAGAGAAAGAGAAAGAAATAGAGAAAAACTGAAAGAAATAAACAGGAAGAGAATTAAATAGAGTAAAAGAGAATGAAATAGAGAGAAAGAGAATGAAATAAAGAGAAAGAAAATGAAATAGAGAGAAAGAGAATGAAATAGAAAGACAATGAAATAGAGGGAAAGTGAATGAATTAGAGTGAAAGTGAATGAAATAGAGAGAAAGAGAATGAAATAGAGAGAAAGAATGGAATAGAGATAAAGAGAATGAAATAGAGAGAAAGAGAATGAAATAGAGAGAAAGAATAAGGAACAGAGAGAAAGAGACTGAAATAAAGAGAAAGAGAATGAAATAGAGAGAAAGAGAATGAAATAGAAAGTCAATGAAATAGAGAGGAAGAGAATGAAATAGGGATAAAGAGAAAGAAATAGAGAAAAAGAGAATGAAATAAACAGAAAGAGAATTAAATAGAGTAAAAGACAATGAAATAGAGAGAAAGAGAATGAAATAAAGAGAAAGAAAATGAAATAGAGAGAAAGAGAATGAAATAGAAAGACAATGAAATAGAGGGAAATTGAATGAAATAGAGAGAAAATGAATGAAATAGAGAGAAAGAGAATGAAATAGAGAGAAAGAATGGAATAGAGAGAAAGAGAATGAAATACAGAGAAAGTGAATGAAATAGAGAGATAGAGAATGAAATAGAGAGAAAGACAATGAAATAGAGAGGAAGAGAATGAAATAGAGAGAAAGGGAATGAAATAGAGAGAAAGAGAATGAAATAAAGAGAAATGGAATGAAATAGAGAGAAGGAGAATGAAATAGAAAGACAGTGAATTAGAGAGAAAGTGAATGAAATAGAGAGAAAGAGAATGAAATAGAGAGAAAGTGAAAGAAATAGAGAGAAGGAGAATGAAATAATGATAAAGAGAATAAAATAGAGAGAAAGAGAATGAAATAGAGAAAAAGAGAATGAAATAGAGAGAAAGAGACTGAAATAAAGAGAAAGAGAATGAATTAGAGAAAAAGAGAATGAAATAGAGAGAAAGAGAAAGAAATATAGAGAAAGAGACTGAAATAGAGAGAAATAATAAGGAACAGAGAGAAAGAGACTGAAATAAAGAGAAAGAGACTGAAATAGAGAGAAAGAGACTGAAATAGAAAGTCAATGAAATAGAGAGGAAGAGAATGAAATAGGGAGAAAGAGAAAGAAATATAGAGAAAGAGACTGAAATAGAGAGAAAGAATAAGGAATAGAGAGAAAGAGACTGAAATAGAGAGAAAGAGAATGAAATAGAGAGAAAGAGAATGAAATAGAAAGTCAATGAAATAGAGAGGAAGAGAATGAAATAGGGAGAAAGAGAAAGAAATAGAGAAAAAGAGAATGAAATAAACAGAAAGAGAATTAAATAGAGTAAAAGACAATGAAATAGAGAGAAAGAGACTGAAATAGAGAGAAAGAGAAAGAAATAGAGAGAAAGAATGGAATAGAGATAAAGAGAATGAAATAGAGAGAAAGAGAATGAAATAGAGAGAAAGAATAAGGAACAGAGAGAAAGAGACTGAAATAAAGAGAAAGAGAATGAAATAGAGAGAAAGAGAATGAAATAGAAAGTCAATGAAATAGAGAGGAAGAGAATGAAATAGGGATAAAGAGAAAGAAATAGAGAAAAAGAGAATGAAATAAACAGAAAGAGAATTAAATAGAGTAAAAGACAATGAAATAGAGAGAAAGAGAATGAAATAAAGAGAAAGAAAATGAAATAGAGAGAAAGAGAATGAAATAGAAAGACAATGAAATAGAGGGAAGTTGAATGAAATAGAGAGAAAATGAATGAAATAGAGAGAAAGAGAATGAAATAGAGAGAAAGAATGGAATAGAGAGAAAGAGAATGAAATACAGAGAAAGAGAATGAAATAGAGAGATAGAGAATGAAATAGAGAGAAAGACAATGAAATAGAGAGGAAGAGAATGAAATAGAGAAAAAGGGAATGAAATAGAGAGAAAGAGAATGAAATAAAGAGAAATGGAATGAAATAGAGAGAAGGAGAATGAAATAGAAAGACAGTGAATTAGAGAGAAAGTGAATGAAATAGAGAGAAAGAGAATGAAATAGAGAGAAAGTGAAAGAAATAGAGAGAAGGAGAATGAAATAATGATAAAGAGAATAAAATAGAGAGAAAGAGAATGAAATAGAGAAAAAGAGAATGAAATAGAGAGAAGGAGACTGAAATAAAGAGAAAGAGAATGAATTAGAGAAAAAGAGAATGAAATAGAGAGAAAGAGAAAGAAATATAGAGAAAGAGACTGAAATAGAGAGAAAGAATAAGGAACAGAGAGAAAGAGACTGAAATAAAGAGAAAGAGACTGAAATAGAGAGAAAGAGACTGAAATAGAAAGTCAATGAAATAGAGAGGAAGAGAATGAAATAGGGAGAAAGAGAAAGAAATAGAGAAAAAGAGAATGAAATAAACAGAAAGAGAATTAAATAGAGTAAAAGACAATGAAATAGAGAGAAAGAGACTGAAATAGAGAGAAAGAGAAAGAAATAGAGAGAAAGAATTTGAAATAAAGAGAAAGAGAATAAACAAGAGAGCAAGAGAATGAAATGGAGAGAAAGACAATGAAATAGAGTGAAAGAGAAGGAATTAGAGTGAAAGAGAATGAAATAGAAAGGGAATGAAATAGAGAGAAAGAGAATGATGTAGAGAGAAAGACAATGAAATAGAGAGAAAGAGAAAGGAATAGAGAGAAAGAAAGAAATGGAGAGAAAGAGAAAGTGAATGAAATAAAGAGAAAGACAATGAAATAGAGAGAAAGAGAATGAAATAAAGAGAAAGAGAATAAAATAGAGAGAAAAACAATGAAATAGAAAGAAAGACAATGAAGTAGAGAGGAAGACAATGAAATAGCGAGAAAGAGAGTGAAATGGAGAGAAAGAGAGTGAAATAGAGAGAAAGAGAAAGGAATAGAGAGAAAGAGAGAGAAATAGAGAGAAACAGAAAGAAATAGAGAGAAAGAGAATGAAATAGAGAGAAAGAGAATGAAATAGAGAGAAAGAGAATGAAATAAAGAGAGAATGAAATAGAGAGAAAGAGAATGAAATAGAAAGGCAATGAAATAGAAAGAAAGTGAATGCAATAGAGCGGAAGAGAATGAAATAGAGAGAAAGAGAATGAAATAGATAGAAAGAGAATGAAATAGAGAGAAACGGACTGAAATAGAGAGAAAGAGACTGAAATAGAGAGAAAGAGAAAGGAATAGAGTGAAAGAGAAAGAAATATAGAGAAAGAGAATGAAATAAAGAGAAATAGAATAAAATAGAGAGAAAGCGAATGAAATAAAGAGAAAGAGAATGAAATAGAGAGAAAGAGAATGAAATAAAGAGAAAGAAAGAAATAAAGAGAATGAAATAGAAAGAGAGTGACATAGAGAGAAAGTGAATGAAATAGAAAGGGAATGAAATAGAAAGAGAAAGAAATAGGGAGAAAGAGAATGAAATAGAGAGAAAGAGAATGAAATAGAGAGAAAGAGAATGAAATAGAGAGAAAGAGAATGAAATAGAGAGAAACCATGAAATAGAGAGAAAGAGAATGAGATAGAGAAAAAGAGAATGAAATAAAGGCAAAGAGAATGAAAAAGAAAGAAAGAGAATGAAATACAGAGAAAGAGAATGAAATAGAGAGAAAGTGAAAGTGAATGAAATAAAGAGGAAGATAATGTAATAGAAATTGAAAGAGAATGAAATAGAGAGAAAGAAAGTGAATGATATAGAGAGAAAGAAAAAGAATTAAATAGAGAGAAAGAGAGAGATAATTAAATAGAGAAAGTGAAAGAGAAAGAAATAGTAAAGAGAAAGTGAATGAAATGGAGAGAAAGAAACAAATAGAGAGAAAGAGAAAGTGAATTAAATAGAGAGAAAGGGAATGAAATAGAAAGAAATAGAGAATAAATAGAGAGAAAGTGAATGAAATAGAGAGAAGGAGAATGAAATAGAGAGAAAGAGAAAGAGACAGAAATAGAGAGAAAGAGACTGAAATAGAGAGAAAGACAATGAAATAGAGTGAAAGAGACTGAAATAGAGAGAAAGAGAAAGACATAGAGAGAAAGAGAAAGAAATAGAGAGAAAGTGAATGAAATAAAGAGAAAGAGAATGAAATAGAGAGAAAGAGAATGAAATAAAGAGAAAGAGAATGAAATAATGAGAGTGAAATAGAAAGAGAATGAAATAGAGAGAAAGTGAATGAAATAGAGAGAAAGAGAATGAAATTGAAAGAAAGTCAATGAAATAGAGAGACAGAGAAAGAGACTGAAATAGCGAGAAACAGAAAGAAATAGAGTGAAAGAGAAAGAAATAGAGAGAAAGAGAATGAAATAAAGAGAAAGAGAATGAAATAGAGAGAAAGAGAATGAAATAGAGAGAATGAGAATGAAATAAAGAGAAAGGGAATGAACTAAAGAGAATGAAATAGAAAGAGAATGAAATACAGAGGAAGTGAATGAAATAGAGAGAAAGAGAATGAAATAGAGAGAAAGAGAAAGAAATAGAGAAAAAGAGAATGAAATAATGATAAAGAGAATAAAATAGAGAGAAAGAGACTGAAATAAAGAGAAAGAGAATGTAATAGAGAAAAAGAGAATGAAATAGGAAGAGAATGAAAGAGAGAAAGAGAAAGAAATAGAGAAAAAACTGAAAGAAATAAACAGGAAGAGAATTAAATAGAGTAAAAGAGAATGAAATAGAGAGAAAGAGAATGAAATAAAGAGAAAGAAAATGAAATAGAGAGAAAGAGAATGAAATAGAAAGACAATGAAATAGAGGGAAAGTGAATTAATTAGAGTGAAAGTGAATGAAATAGAGAGAAAGAGAATGAAATAGAGGGAAAGAGAATGAAATAGAGAGAAAGAGAATGAAATAGAGAGCAAGAGAAAGGAATAGAAAGAAAGAGAAAGAAATAGAGAGAAAGAGAAAGAAATAGAGAGAATGAGAATGAAAGAAAGAGAAAGAAAATGAAATAGAGAGAAATAGAATGAAATAGAGAGAAAGAGAATGAAAGAAAGACAAAAAGAATGAAATAGAGAGAAAGAGAATGAAATAGAGAGAAAGAGAATGAAATAAAGAGAAAGAGAATGAAATAAAGAGAAAGAGAATGAAATAGAGAGAAAGAGAATGAAATAGAAAGACAATGAATTAGAGAGAAAGTGAATGAAATAGAGAGAAAGAGAATGAAATAGAGAGAAAGACAAAGAAATAGAGAGAAAGAGAATGAAATAGAGAGAAAGTGAAGGAGAATGAAATAGAGAGAAAGTGAAAGAGAATTAAATAGAAAGAGAAAGAGAATGAAATAGAGAGAAAGTTCAGGAGAATTAAATAGAAAGTGAAAGAGAATTAAATAGAGAGAAAGAATTAAATAGAAAGAGAAAGAAAATTAAATAGAGAGAAAGTGAAAGAGAATGAAATAGTGAGAAAGAGAAAGGAATAGAAAGAAAGAGAAAGAAATAGAGAGAAAGAGAAAGAAATAGAGAGAAAGAGAATGAAAGAAAGAGAAAGAGAATGAAATAGAGAGAAAGAGAATGAAATAGAGAGAAAGAGAATGAAATAGAGAGAAAGTGACGGAGAATGAAATAGAAAGTGATAGAGAATTAAATCGAGAGAAATAGAATTAAATAGAAAGAGAAAGAAAGTTAAATACAAAGTGAAAGAGAATTAAATAGAGAAAGTGAAAGAGAATTAAATAGAAATAGAAAGAGAATGAAATAGAAAGAAAGTGAAGGAGAATTAAATAGAAAGCGAAAGAGAATTAGAGAGAAAGTGAAAGAGAATGGAATAGAGAGAAAAAAAGAAATAGAAAGATAATGAAATAGAGAGAAAGATAATGAAATAGAGAAAGTGAAAGAAATAGAGAGAAAGTGAATGAAATAGAGAGAAAAGAAATAGAGAGAGAAAGTGAATTAAATAGAGAGAAAGAAAATTAAATAAAGAGGAGAATTAAACAGAGAGAAAGTGAGTGAAATAGAGTGAGAAAGAAATAGAAAAGAAAGAAATAGAGAGAAAGAAATATAAAAAGAAAGTGAATGAAATAGAGAGAAATAATGAAATAGAGAGAAAAAGAATGAAATAGAAAGTGAAAGAGAATGAAATAGAGAGAAAGTGAAAGTGAATGAAATAGAGGGAAAGAGAATGTAATAGAGAGAAAGTAAGTTAATGAAATAGAGAGTAAGAAAGTGAATGAAATAGAAAGAAAGAGAAAGAATTAAATAGAGAGAAAGCGAGAGATAGTTAAATAGAGAAAGAGAACGAGAAAGAAATCGTAAAGAGAAAGTGAATGAAATAGAAAGAGAAAGAAATAGAGAAAGAGAAAGTGAATTAAATAGAGAGAAAGATAATGAAATAGAGAAAGTGAATGAAATAGAGAGAAAGTGAATGAAATAGAAAGCGAATGAAATAGAGAGAAAGCAAATTATATAGAGAGAAAGAAAATTAAATAAATAGGAGAATTAAATAGAGAGAAAGTGAAAGATAATGAAATAGAGGGAAAGTGAATGAATTCGAGAGAAAGAAATAGAGAAAAAGAGAAAGAAATAGAAAAAGAGAAAGTGAATGAAATGGAGAAAGAGAATTAAATAGAGAAAAAGTGAATGAGAATGTACTAGAGAGAAATTGAGAGAAAGAAATAGAGAGAAAGAGAAGGAAATAGAGAAAGAGAAAGAGAATGAAAGGGAAAGAGGATGAAAGAGAAAGAGAATGAAAGAGAAAAAGAATGAAAAAAAGAGAATGAGAGCGTAAGAGAATGAAAGAGTAAGAGAATCAAAGAGAAAGAGAATGAAGGAGTAAGAGAATGAAAGAGAAAGAAAATGAAATAAAGAGAAAGAGAATTAAATAAAGAGAAAGAATTAAATAGAAAGAGAAAGAAAATTAAATAGACAGAAAGAGAATGAAGTAGAGAGAAAGTGAAGGAGAATGAAATAGAGAGAAAGTGAAAGAGAATTAAATAGAAAGAGAAAGAGAATGAAATAGAGAGAAAGTGAAGGAGAATTAAATAGAAAGTGAAGGAGAATTAAATAGAAAGTGAAAGAGAATTAAATAGAGAGAAAGAGAATTAAATAGAAAGAAAGAAAATTAAATAGAGAAAAAGTGAAAGAGAATTAAATTTAGAGAAAGTGAAAGAGAATTAAATATAGAGAAAGTGAAGGAGAATTAAATAGAGAGAAAGTGAAAGATTTAAATAGAGAAAGTGAAAGAGAATTAGAGAGAAAGAGAATGAAATAGAGAGAAAGAAAATGAAATAGTGAGAAAGAGAAAGAGAATGAAAGAGAGAGAAATAGAAAGAAAACTAAATAGAAAGAGAAAGAAAATTAAATAGAGAGAAAGTGAAAGAGAATTAAATATAGAGAAAGTGAAGGAGAATTAAATAGAAACTGAAAGAGAATTAAATAGAGAGAAAGTAAAGGAGAATTAAATAGAGAGAAAGTGCAAGAGAATTAAATAGAGAGAAAGTGAAAGTGGATTAAATAGAGAGAAAGTGAAAGAGAATTAAATAGAGAGAAAGTGAAGGATAATTAAATAGAGAGAAATTGAAAGAGAATTAAATAGAGAGAAAGTGAAAGAGAATGAAATAGAGAGAAAGTGAAAGAGAATTAAATAGAAAGAGAAAGAGAATGAAATAGAGCGAAAGTGATGGAGAATTAAATAGAAAGTGAAGGAGAATTAAATAGAAAGTGAAAGAGAATTAAATAGAGAGACAGAGAATTAAATAGAAAGAAAGAAAATTAAATAGAGAAAAAAGTGAAAGAGAATTAAATTGAGAGAAAGTGAAAGAGAATTAAATAGAAAGAAAAAGGGAATGAAATAGAGAGAAAGTGAATGAAATAGAAAACGAATTAAATAGAGAGAACAAAAATTAAATAAAGAGGAGAATAAAATAGAAAGAAATTGAAAGAGAATGAAATAGAGGGAAAGTGAATGAATTAGAGAGAGAAAAAGAAACTTAAATAGAGAGAAAGTGAAAGAGAATTAAATAAAGAGAAAGTGAAAGAGAATTAAATAGAGAGAAAGTGAAAGAGAATTAAATATAGAGAAAGTGAAGGAGAATTAAATAGAGAGAAAGTGAAAGAATTAAATAGAGAAAGTGAAAGAGAATTAGAGAGAAAGAGAATGAAATAGAGAGAAAGAAAATGAAATAGTGAGAAAGAGAAAGAATGAAAGAGAGAGAAATAGAAAGAAAACTAAATAGAAAGAGAAAGAAAATTAAATAGAGAGAAAGTGAAAGAGAATTAAATATAGAGAAAGTGAAGGAGAATTAAATAGAAAGTGAAAGAGAATTAAATAGAGAGAAAGTGAAGGAGAATTAAATAGAGAGAACGTGCAAGAGAATTAAATAGAGAGAAAGTGAAAGAGAATTATATAGAAAGTGAAAGAGAATTAAATATAGAGAAAGTGAAGGAGAATTAAATAGAGAGAAAGTGAAAGAATTAAATAGAGAGAAAGTGAAAGCGAATTAAATAGAGAGAAAGTGAAAGCGAATTAAATAGAGAGAAAGTGAGAGAATTAAATAGAGAGAAAGTGAAAGAGAATGAAATTGAGAGAAAGTGAAAGAGAATTAAATAGAGAGAAAATTAAATAGCGAGAAAGTGAAAGAATTAAATGTAGAGAAATTGAAAGAGAATTACATGTAGAGAAAGTGAAAGAGAATTAAATGTTGAGAAAGTGAAAGAGAATTAAATAGAGAGAAAGTGAAAAAGAATTAAATAGAGAGAAAGTGAAAGAGAATTAAATAGAGAGAAAGTGAGAGAATTAAATAGAGAGAAAGTGAAAGAGAATGAAATTGAGAGAAAGTGAAAGAGAATTAAATAGAGAGAAAATTAAATAGCGAGAAAGTGAAAGAGAATTAAATGTAGAGGAATTGAAAGAGAATTACATGTAGAGAAAGTGAAAGAGAATTAAATGTTGAGAAAGTGAAAGAGAATTAAATAGAGAGAAAGTGAAAAAGAATTAAATAGAGAGCAAGTGAAAGGGAATTAAATAGAGAGAAAGAGAATTAAGTAGAGAGAAAGAGAATGAAATAAAGAGAAAGAGAAAGAAAATTAAATAGAGGGAAAGTGAAAGAGAATTAAATAGGGAGAAAGAGAAACAATGAAATAGAGAGAAAGAGGGAGAATTAAATAGAGGGAGAGAGAATTAAATAGAGGGAGAGAGAATTAAATAGAGGGAAAGAGAATTAAATAGAGAGGATGAAATAGAGAGAGAGAGGGAGGATGAAATAGAGAGGGAGGATGAAATACAGATAGAGAGGATCAAATAGAGAGAGAGGGAATAAAATAGAGAGAGAGGGAATAAAATAGAGAGAGAGGGAATGAAATAGAGAGAGAGGGAATGAAATAGAGAGAGAGGGGGATGTAATAGAGAGGGGCATGAAATAGAGAGGGGGGAATGAAATAGAGAGAGGGGGATGAAATAGAGAGTGGTGATGAAATGGAGGGGGAATGAAATAGAGGGAGGGGGAATGAAATAGAGGGAGGGGGAATGAAATAGAGTGTGAATTAAATAAGGAGAATTAAATAGACAATTAAAGACAGAGAGAAATAAATTGAGAATTAAATAGAACAAATTAAATAGAGCGCGAATTAACTAAGGAGAATTAAATAGAGACGGAGAATATTAAATGCAGAGAGAATGTTAAGTACAGGGGAGACAGAATTAAATAGAGAGAATTAATTGGCGAGAGAGAGAATTTTAACTAGAGATATAGAGAGAGAGAATTAAATACAGAGGGAGAGAACATTAAATAGACCGAGAGAACATTAAATACAGAGAAGGGGATATTAAATAGAAAGAGAGAGAGAGAATATTATATACAGAGAAAGAGAATTAAATACAGGGAGATAATATTACATATATAGAGAGAATATTAAATACAGAGTGAGAATATTAAATACAGAGAGTGAGAATATTAAGAACCGAGAGAGAGCATTAAATAGAGGGACAGAGAAAATTAAATACAGAGAAAGAAAATTAAATACAGAGAGAGAATATTAAATACAGAGAGAAAATATTAACTACAGAGAGAGAGAGAGAGAATATTAAATACAGAGAGAGAATATTAAATACAGAGAGAGAGAGAATATTAAATACAGGGAGAGAGAATATTAACTTCGGGGGAGAGAGAATTAAATAGAGATAATTAGATAGGAGGAGAGATTTAAATAGAGAGAATTAAATAGTAAGAAGTAAATAGAGAGAATTAATTAAATAGAGAAACAAATAGAGAGAGAGATAATACTAAATATAGAAAGAGAGCGGATTAAATACAGAGACAATATGAAATACAGAGAGAGAATTAAGTACAGAGAGAGAGAATATTAAATACAGGGAGGGAACATTAAATAGAGAGAGAGAGAATTAAATACAGAGAGAATTAAATACAGTGAGAGAGAGAGAATATTAAATATAGAGAGAGAATATTAAATACAGAGAGAGAATATTAAATACAGGGAGAGAATATTATCTTTGGGGAAGAGAGAATTAAATAGAGATAATTAGATAGGAGGCATTTAAATAGAGAGAGAATCAAATAGTAAGAATTATATAGAGTTCATTAAATAGAGAGAGAATCAAATAGAGAGAGAGAGATAATACTAAATATAGAAAGAGAGCAGATTAAATACAGAGAAAATATCAAATACAGAGAGAGAATTAAAAACAGAGGGAACATTAAATACAGAGAGAGAGAGAACATTAAATACAGAGAGAGAATATTAAATACACAGAGAATATTAAATACAAAGAGAGAGAGAATATTAAATAAAGAGGGAGAGAGAATATTAAATACAGAGGGAGAGAGAATATTAAATACAGAGAATATTAAATACAGAGAGAGAGAATATTAAATACAGAGGAAGTGAGAATACTAAATACAGAGGGAGAGGGAATATTAAATACTGGTGGAGAGAGAATATTAAATACAGAGAGAGAGAATATTAAATACAGAGAGAAAATATTAAATACAGAGAAAGAATATTAAATACAAAGAGAGAGAGAATATTAAAAACAGGGGGAGAGAGCACATTAAATAAAGGGGGAGAGAGCATATTAAATACAGGGGCAGAGAGCATATTAAATACAGAGAGAGAGAGAATATTAAATACAGAGAGAGAGAGAATAGTAAATACAGAGAAAGAGAGAATATTAAATACCGAGAGAGAGAGCATATTAAATAAAGGGGGAAAGAGCATATTAAACACACACAGAGAGAATATTAAATACACAGAGAGAGAGAATATTAAATACACAGAGAGAGAATATTAAATACAGAGAGAATATTAAATACAAAGAAAGAGAATTAAATACAGAGAGAGAATATTAAATACAGAGACAATATTAAATACAGAGAGAGAATATTAAATACAGAAAGAATATTAAATACAGAGAGGGAGAGTATATTAAATAGAGAGAGATAATATTAAGTACAGAGAGAGAGAATATAAAATACAGAGAGAGAGAGAATATTAAATACAGGGAGAGAGAATATTAACTTCGGGGGAGACAGAATTAAATAGAGATAATTAGATAGGAGGAGAGATTTAAATAGAGAGAATTAAATAGTAAGAATTAAATAGAGAGAGTTAATTAAATAGAGAATCAAATAGAGAGAGAGATAATACTAAATATAGAAAGAGAGCGGATTAAATACAGAGACAATATCAAATACAGAGAGAGAATTAAGTACAGAGAGAGAGAATATTAAATACAGGGAGAGAACATTAAATAGAGAGAGAGAGAATTAAATACAGAGAGAATTAAATACAGTGAGAGAGAGAGAATATTAAATATAGAGAGAGAATATTAAATACAGAGAGAGAATATTAAATACAGGGAGAGAGAATATTATCTTTGGGGAAGAGAGAATTAAATAGAGATAATTAGATAGGAGGCATTTAAATAGAGAGAGAATCAAATAGTAAGAATTATATAGAGTTAATTAAATAGAGAGAGAATCAAATAGAGAGAGAGAGAGAGATAATACTAAATATAGAAAGAGAGCAGATTAAATACAGAGAAAATATCAAATACAGAGAGAGAATTAAAAACAGAGAGAACATTAAATACAGAGAGAGAGAGAACATTAAATACAGAGAGAGAATATTAAATACACAGAGAATATTAAATACAAAGAGAGAGAGAATATTAAATAAAGAGGGAGAGAGAATATTAAATACAGAGGGAGAGAGAATATTAAATACAGAGAATATTAAATACAGAGAGAGAGAATATTAAATACAGAGGAAGTGAGAATATTAAATACAGAGGGAGAGGGAATATTAAATACTGGTGGAGAGAGAATATTAAATACAGAGAGAGAGAATATTAAATACAGAGAGAAAATATTAAATACAGAGAGAGAATATTAAATACAAAGAGAGAGAGAATATTAAAAACAGGGGGAGAGAGCACATTAAATAAAGGGGGAGAGAGCATATTAAATACAGGGGCAGAGAGCATATTAAATACAGAGAGGGAGAGAATATTAAATACAGAGAGAGAGAGAATAGTAAATACAGAGAGAGAATATTAAATACCGAGAGAGAGAGCATATTAAATAAAGGGGAAAAGAGCATATTAAACACACACAGAGAGAATATTAAATACACAGAGAGAGAGAATATTAAATACACAGAGAGAGAGAATATTAAATAAACAGAGAGAGAATATTAAATACAGAGAGAATATTAAATGCAAAGAAAGAGAATTAAATACAGAGAGAGAATATTAAATAGAGACAATATTAAATACAGAGAGAGAATATTAAATACAGAGAGAGAATATTAAATACAGAGAGAATATTAAATACAGAGAGGGAGAGAATATTAAATAGAGAGAGAGAATATTAAGTACAGAGAGAGAGAACATTAAATACAGAGAGAGAGCATATTAAATAGAGAGAGAGAGAGAATATTAAATACAGAGAGAGAGCATATTAAATACAGGGAGTGAGAATTTAAAATTCAGGGAGAGAGAGAATTAAATAAAGAGAGATAATTAGATAGAAAGAGAGATTTAAATAGAGAGAGTATTAAATAGAAAGAGTTAAATAGAGAGAGGGAATTAAATAGAGAGAGAATCAAATAGAGAGAGAGAGAAGATACTAAATATAGAAAGAGAGCAGATTAAATACAGAGACAGTATCAAATACAGAGAGAGAAAATTAAATACAGAGAGAGAGAATATTAAATACAGAGAGAGAGAATATTAAGTACAGGGAGAGAACATTAAATACAGGGAGAGAACATTAAATACAGAGAGAGAGAAAATATTATATACAGAGTGAGAATATTAAATACAGAGAGAGAGAATATTAAATACAGAGAGTGAGAATATTAAATACAAAGAGAGAATATTAAATACACAGAGAGAGAATATTAAATACAGAGAGAGAGAGAATATTAAATACCGAGGGAGACAGAATATTAAATATAGAGAGTAAATATTAAATACAGAGAGAGAATATTAAATACAGAGAGAGAATATTAAATACACAGAGAGAGAATATTAAATACAGAGATAATATTAAATACAGAGAGAGAGAGAATATTAAATACAGAGAGAGAGAGAATATTAAATACCGAGGGAGACAGAATATTAAATATAGAGAGAAAATATTAAATACAGAGAGAGAATATTAAATACAGAGAGAGAATATTAAATACAGGGAGAGAGAATATTAAATTCGGGGGAGAGGGAATTAAATAGAGAGAGAATCAAATAGAGAGAGAGATAATACTAAATATAGAAAGAGAGCAGATTAAATACATAGACAATATCAAATACAGAAAGAATGAAATACAGAGAGAGAATATTAAATACAGAGAGAGAGAATATTAAATACAGAGAGAAAATATTAAATACAGAGAGAGAATATTAAATACACAGAGAGAGAGAATATTAAACACCGAGAGAGAGCATATTAAATACAGGGGGAGAGAGCATATTAAATACAGAGAGAGAGAATATTAAATGCAGAGAGAGAGAGAATATTAAATACAGAGAGAGAGAGAATAGTAAATACAGAGAGAGAGAGAATATTAAATACAGAGAGAGAGAATATTAAATACAGAGAGAATATTAAATACAGAGAGGGAGAGAATATTAAATAGAGAGAGAGAATATTAAGTACAGAGAGAGAGAACATTAAATACAGAGAGAGAGCATATTAAATAGAGAGAGAAAGAATATTAACTACAGAGAGAGAGAATATTAACTACAGAGAGAGAGAATATTAACTACAGGGAGAGAACATTAAATACAGGGAGAGAACATTAAATACAGAGAGAGAGAAAATATTATATACAGAGTGAGAATATTAAATACAAAGAGAGAATATTAAATACAGAGAGAGAATATTAAATACAGGGAGAGAGAATATTAAATTCGGGGGAGAGGGAATTAAATAGAGAGAGAATCAAATAGAGAGAGAGATAATACTAAATATAGAAAGAGAGCAGATTAAATACATAGACAATATCAAATACAGAAAGAATTAAATACAGAGAGAGAATATTAAATGCAGGGAGTGAGAATATTAAATTCGGGGAGAGAGAGAATTAAATAGAGAGAGATAATTAGATAGGAAGAGAGATTTAAATAGAGAGAGTATTAAACAGAAAGAATTAAATAGAGAGAGTGAATTAAATAGAGAGAGAATCAAATAGAGAGGGAGAAGATACTAAATATAGAAAGAACAGATTAAATACAGAGACAATATCAAATACAGAGAGAGAATTAAATACAGAGAGAGAGAATATTAAATACAGAGAGAGAGAATATTAAGTACAGGGAGAGAACATTAAATACAGGGAGAGAACATTAAATACAGAGAGAGAGAAAATATTATATACAGAGTGAGAATATTAAATACAGAGAGAGAGAATATTAAATACAGAGAGTGAGAATATTAAATACAAAGAGAGAATATTAAATACACAGAGAGAGAATATTAAATACAGAGAGAGAGAGAATATTAAATACCGAGGGAGACAGAATATTAAATATAGAGAGAAAATATTAAATACAGAGAGAGAATATTAAATACAGAGAGAGAATATTAAATACACAGAGAGAGAATATTAAATACAGAGAGAATATTAAATACAGAGAGAGAGAGAATATTAAATACCGAGGGAGACAGAATATTAAATATAGAGAGAAAATATTAAATACAGAGAGAGAATATGAAATACAGAGAGAGAATATTAAATACAGAGAGAGAGAATATTAAATACAGAGAGAAAATATTAAATACAGAGAGAGAATATTAAATACAAAGAGAGAGAGAATATTAAACACCGAGAGAGAGCATATTAAATACAGGGGGAGAGAGCATATTAAATACAGGGGCAGAGAGCATATTAAATACAGAGAGAGAGAATATTAAATGCAGAGAGAGAGAGAATATTAAATACAGAGAGAGAGAGAATAGTAAATACAGAGAGAGTGAGAATATTAAATACCGAGAGAGAGAGCATATTAAATACAGGGGGAGAGAGCATATTAAACACACACAGAGAGAATATTAAATACACAGAGAGAGAATATTAAATACAGAGAGAGAGAATATTAAATACAGAGAGAATATTAAATACAAAGAAAGAGAATTAAATACAGAGAGAGAATATTAAATACAGAGAGAGAATATTAAATACAGAGAGAATATTAAATACAGAGAGGGAGAGAATATTAAATAGAGAGAGAGAATATTAAGTACAGAGAGAGAGAACATTAAATACAGAGAGAGAGCATATTAAATAGAGAGAGAGAGAATATTAAATACAGAGAGAGAGCATATTAAATACAGGGAGTGAGAATTTAAAATTCAGGGAGAGAGAGAATTAAATAAAGAGAGATAATTAGATAGAAAGAGAGATTTAAATAGAGAGAGTATTAAATAGAAAGAGTTAAATAGAGAGAGGGAATTAAATAGAGAGAGAATCAAATACAGAGAGAGAGAAGATACTAAATATAGAAAGAGAGCAGATTAAATACAGAGACAGTATCAAATACAGAGAGAGAAAATTAAATACAGAGAGAGAGAATATTAAATACAGAGAGAGAGAATATTAAGTACAGGGAGAGAACATTAAATACAGGGAGAGAACATTAAATACAGAGAGAGAGAAAATATTATATACAGAGTGAGAATATTAAATACAGAGAGAGAGAATATTAAATACAGAGAGAGAATATTAAATACACAGAGAGAGAATATTAAATACAGAGAGAATATTAAATACAGAGAGAGAGAGAATATTAAATACCGAGGGAGACAGAATATTAAATATAGAGAGAAAATATTAAATACAGAGAGAGAATATTAAATACAGAGAGAGAATATTAAATACAGGGATAGAGAATATTAAATTCGGGGGAGAGGGAATTAAATAGAGAGAGAATCAAATAGAGAGAGAGATAATACTAAATATAGAAAGAGAGCAGATTAAATACATAGACAATATCAAATACAGAAAGAATGAAATACAGAGAGAGAATATTAAATACAGAGAGAGAGAATATTAAATACAGAGAGAAAATATTAAATACAGAGAGAGAATATTAAATACAAAGAGAGAGAGAATATTAAACACCGAGAGAGAGCATATTAAATACAGGGGGAGAGAGCATATTAAATACAGAGAGAGAGAATATTAAATGCAGAGAGAGAGAGAATATTAAATACAGAGAGAGAGAGAATAGTAAATACAGAGAGAGAGAGAATATTAAATACAGAGAGAGAGAATATTAAATACAGAGAGAATATTAAATACAGAGAGAATATTAAATACAGAGAGGGAGAGAATATTAAATAGAGAGAGAGAATATTAAGTACAGAGAGAGAGAACATTAAATACAGAGAGAGAGCATATTAAATAGAGAGAGAGAGAATATTAAATACAGAGAGAGAGCATATTAAATACAGGGAGTGAGAATTTAAAATTCAGGGAGAGAGAGAATTAAATAAAGAGAGATAATTAGATAGAAAGAGAGATTTAAATAGAGAGAGTATTAAATAGAAAGAGTTAAATAGAGAGAGGGAATTAAATAGAGAGAGAATCAAATAGAGAGAGAGAGAAGATACTAAATATAGAAAGAGAGCAGATTAAATACAGAGACAGTATCAAATACAGAGAGAGAGAAAATATTATATACAGAGTGAGAATATTAAATACAGAGAGAGAGAATATTAAATACAGAGAGTGAGAATATTAAATACAAAGAGAGAATATTAAATACACAGAGAGAGAATATTAAATACAGAGAGAGAGAGAATATTAAATACCGAGGGAGACAGAATATTAAATATAGAGAGAAAATATTAAATACAGAGAGAGAATATTAAATACAGAGAGAGAATATTAAATACAGGGAGAGAGAATATTAAATTCGGGGGAGAGGGAATTAAATAGAGAGAGAATCAAATAGAGAGAGAGATAATACTCAATATAGAAAGAGAGCAGATTAAATACAGAGACAATATCAAATACAGAAAGAATTAAATACAGAGAGAGAATATTAAATACAGAGAGAGAGAATATTAAATACAGAGAGAGAGATAATATTAAATGCAGAGAGAGAATATTAAATGCAGAGAGAGAATATTAAATACAGAGAGAGAATATTAAATACAGGGAGAGAGAATATTATCTTTGGGGAAGAGAGAATTAAATAGAGATAATTAGATAGGAGGCATTTAAATAGAGAGAGAATCAAATAGTAAGAATTATATAGAGTTAATTAAATAGAGAGAGAATCAAATAGAGAGAGAGAGAGAGATAATACTAAATATAGAAAGAGAGCAGATTAAATACAGAGAAAATATCAAATACAGAGAGAGAATTAAAAACAGAGAGAACATTAAATACAGAGAGAGAGAACATTAAATACAGAGAGAGAATATTAAATACACAGAAAATATTAAATACAAAGAGAGAGAGAATATTAAATAAAGAGGGAGAGAGAATATTAAATACAGAGGGAGAGAGAATATTAAATACAGAGAATATTAAATACAGAGAGAGAGAATCTTAAACACAGAGAGCGAGAATGTTAAATACAGAGAGAGAATGTTCAATACAGAGAGCGAGAATGTTAAATACAGAGAGCGAGGATGTTAAATACAGTGAGCAAGAATGTTAAGTACAGAGATCGAGAATGTTAAATAAAGAGAGCGAGAATGTCAAATACAGAGAGCGCGAATGTTAAATACAGTGAGCAAGAATGTTAAGTACAGAGAGCGAGAATGTTAAATACAGAGAGCGAGAATGTTAAATACAGAAAGCGAGAATGTTAAATACAGAGAGAGAGAGAACATTAAATACAGAAAGAGAGAATGTTAAATACAGAGAGAGAGAACATTAAATACAGAGTGAGAGAATGTTAAATACAGAGAAGGAGAATGTTAAATACAGAGAGAGAGAGAATGTTAAATACAGAGGGAGCGAGAACATTAAATACAGAGAGAGAGAATGTTAAATACAGAGAGAGAGAATGTAAAATACAGAGAGCGAGAATTTTAAGTACAGAGAGAGAATGTTATATTCAGAGAGAGAGAATGTTAAATACAGAGAGAGAGAATGTTAAATAAAGAGAGCGAGAATGATAAATACAGAGAGCACGAATGTTAAATACAGAGGTAGAGAACGTTAAATAAAGAGAGGGAGAACGTTAAATACAGAGAGGGAGAATGTTAAATACAGAGAGAGAGAATGTTAAATAGAGAGAACGAGAAAGTTAAATACAGAGAGCGAGAACGTTAAATACAGAGAGCGAGAAAGTTAAATACAGAGAGCGAGAATGTTAAATACAGAGAGCGCGAATGTTAAATACAGAGGTAGAGAATGTTAAATATAGAGAGGGAGAATGTTAAATACAGAGAGGGAGAATGTTAAATACAGAGAGAGAGAATGTTAAATAGAGAGAACGACAATGTTAAATACAGAGAGCGAGAATGTTAAAGGCAGAGAGAGACAATGTTAAATACAGATAGAGAGAATGTTAAATACAGAGAGTGAGAATGTTAAGTACAGAGAGAGAGAATGTTAAATAAGAGGGGGAGAATATTAAATACAGAGAGGGAGAATGTTCAATACAGAGAGAGAGAATGTTCAATACAGAGAGCGAGAATGTTAAATACAGAGAGCGAGAATGTTAAATACAGAGAGACAGAATGGTAAATACAGAGAGCGAGAATGTTAAATACAGAGAGCGAGAATGTTAAATACAGAGAGTAAGAATATTAAATACAGAGAGCGAGAATGTTAAGTACAGAGAGAGAGAATGTTAAATAAGAGGGGGAGAATATTAAATACAGAGAGGGAGAATGTTCAATACAGAGAGAGAGAATGTTCAATACAGAGAGCGAGAATGTTAAATACAGAGAGCGATAATGTTAAATACAGAGAGCAAGAATGTTAAATACAGAGAGCTCGAATGTTAAGGACAGAGACCTCGAATGTGAAATAGAGAGAGCTCGAACGTTAAATACAGAGAGTTCGAATGTTAAATACAGAGAGCGAGAATGTTAAATACAGAGAGCGAGAATATTAAATACAGGGAACGAGAATTTTAAATACAGAGAGTGAGACTTTTAAATACAGAGAGTGAGAATGTTAAATACAGAGAGCGAGAATGTTAACTAAAGAGAGAGAGAATGTTAAATACATAGAGCTCGAATGTTAAATAAAGAGAGAGAGAATGTTAAATACAGAGAGAGAATGTTAAATTCAGAGAGAGAGAATGTAAAATACAGAGAGTGAGAATTTTAAGTACAGAGAGAGAATGTTATATTCAGAGAGAGAGAATGTTAAAGAGAGAGAGAATGTTAAATAAAGAGAGCGCGAATGTTAAATACAGAGAGCGAGAATGTTAAATACAGAGAGTGCGAATGTTAAATACAGAGAGCGAGAATGTTAAATACAGAGAGCAAGAATGTTAAATACAGAGAGCGAGAATTTTAAATACATAGAGCGTGAAAGTTAAATACAGAGAGAGAATGTTAAATACAGAGAGCGAGAATGTTAAACACAGAGAACGCGAATGTTAAATACAGAGAACGAGAATGTTAAATACAGAGAGAGAATGTTAAATACAGAGAGCGAGAATGTTATATAAAGAGAGCGAGAATGTTAAATACAGAGAGCGAGAATATTAAATACAGAGAGAGAGAGAATGTTAAATACAGAGAGCCCGAATGGTAAATACAGAGAGAGAGGGAATGTTAAATGCAGAGAGAGAGAGAGGACATTAAATAGAGAGAGTGAATGTTAAATACAGAGAGAGAGAACATTAAATACAGTGAGAGAGAATGTTAAATACAGAGAGAGAGAGAATGTTAAATACAGAGAGAGAGAAGGTTAAACACAGAGAGCGATAATGTTAAATACAGAGAGCAAGAATGTTAAATACAGAGAGCTCGAATGTTAAGGACAGAGACCTCGAATGTGAAATAGAGAGAGCTCGAACGTTAAATACAGAGAGTTCGAATGTTAAATACAGAGAGCGAGAATGTTAAATACAGAGAGCGAGAATATTAAATACAGGGAACGAGAATTTTAAATACAGAGAGTGAGACTTTTAAATACAGAGAGTGAGAATGTTAAATACAGAGAGCGAGAATGTTAAATAAAGAGAGAGAGAATGTTAAATACAGAGAGCTCGAATGTTAAATAAAGAGAGAGAGAATGTTAAATACAGAGAGAGAATGTTAAATTCAGAGAGAGAGAATGTTAAAAAGAGAGATTGAGAATGTTAAATAAAGAGAGCGAGAATGTTAAATACAGAGAGCGCGAATGTTAAATACAGTGAGCAAGAATGTTAAATACAGAGAGTGAGAATGTTAAATACAGAGAGCGAGAATGTTAAATAAAGAGAGAGAGAATGTTAAATACAGAGAGAGAGAGAATGTTAAATAGAGAGAGAGAGAGAACATTAAATACAGAGAGAGAATGTTAAATACAGAGATAGAGAACATTAAATACAGAGAGAGAGAGAATGTTAAATACAGAGAGAGCGAGAACATTAAATACAGAGAGCGCGAATGTTAAATACAGTGAGCAAGAATGTTAAATACAGAGAGTGAGAATGTTAAATACAGAGAGCGAGAATGTTAAATAAAGAGAGAGAGAATGTTAAATACAGAGAGAGAGAGAATGTTAAATAGAGAGAGAGAGAGAACATTAAATACAGAGAGAGAATGTTAAATACAGAGATAGAGAACATTAAATACAGTGAGCAAGAATGTTAAATACAGAGGGAGAGAATGTTAAATACAGAGAATGTTAAATTCAGAGAGAGAGAATGTTAAAAAGAGAGAGTGAGAATGTTAAATAAAGAGAGCGAGAATGTTAAATACAGAGAGCGCGAATGTTAAATACAGTGAGCAAGAATGTTAAGTCCAGAGAGTGAGAATGTTAAATACAGAGAGCGAGAATGTTAAATACAGAGAGAGAGAGAATGTTAAATAGAGAGAGAGAGAGAACATTAAATACAGAGAGAGAATGTTAAATACAGAGATAGAGAACATTAAATACAGAGAGAGAGAGAATGTTAAATACAGAGAGAGCGAGAACATTAAATACAGAGAGAGAGAATGTTAAATACAGACAGCGAGAAGGTTAAATACAGAGAGAGAGAATGTAAAATACAGAGAGTGAGAATTTTAAGTACAGAGAGAGAATGTTATATTCAGAGAGAGAGAATGTTAAAGAGAGAGAGAATGTTAAATAAAGAGAGCGCGAATGTTAAATACAGAGAGCGAGAATGTTAAATACAGAGAGCGAGAATTTTAAATACATAGAGCGTGAAAGTTAAATACAGAGAGAGAATGTTAAATACAGAGAGCGAGAATGTTAAACACAGAGAACGCGAATGTTAAATACAGAGAACGAGAATGTTAAATACAGAGAGAGAATGTTAAATACAGAGAGCGAGAATGTTATATAAAGAGAGCGAGAATGTTAAATACAGAGAGCGAGAATATTAAATACAGAGAGAGAGAGAATGTTAAATACAGAGAGCCCGAATGGTAAATACAGAGAGACAGGGAATGTTAAATGCAGAGAGAGAGAGAGGACATTAAATAGAGAGAGTGAATGTTAAATACAGAGAGAGAGAACATTAAATACAGTGAGAGAGAATGTTAAATACAGAGAGAGAGAGAATGTTAAATACAGAGAGAGAGAAGGTTAAACACAGAGAGCGATAATGTTAAATACAGAGAGCAAGAATGTTAAATACAGAGAGCTCGAATGTTAAGGACAGAGACCTCGAATGTGAAATAGAGAGAGCTCGAACGTTAAATACAGAGAGTTCGAATGTTAAATACAGAGAGCGAGAATGTTAAATACAGAGAGCGAGAATATTAAATACAGGGAACGAGAATTTTAAATACAGAGAGTGAGACTTTTAAATACAGAGAGTGAGAATGTTAAATACAGAGAGCGAGAATGTTAACTAAAGAGAGAGAGAATGTTAAATACATAGAGCTCGAATGTTAAATAAAGAGAGAGAGAATGTTAAATACAGAGAGAGAATGTTAAATTCAGAGAGAGAGAATGTTAAAAAGAGAGATTGAGAATGTTAAATAAAGAGAGCGAGAATGTTAAATACAGAGAGCGCGAATGTTAAATACAGTGAGCAAGAATGTTAAATACAGAGAGTGAGAATGTTAAATACAGAGAGCGAGAATGTTAAATAAAGAGAGAGAGAATGTTAAATACAGAGGGAGAGAATGTTAAATACAGAGAATGTTAAATTCAGAGAGAGAGAATGTTAAAAAGAGAGAGTGAGAATGTTAAATAAAGAGAGCGAGAATGTTAAATACAGAGAGCGCGAATGTTAAATACAGTGAGCAAGAATGTTAAGTCCAGAGAGTGAGAATGTTAAATACAGAGAGCGAGAATGTTAAATACAGAGAGAGAGAGAATGTTAAATAGAGAGAGAGAGAGAACATTAAATACAGAGAGAGAATGTTAAATACAGAGATAGAGAACATTAAATACAGAGAGAGAGAGAATGTTAAATACAGAGAGAGCGAGAACATTAAATACAGAGAGAGAGAATGTTAAATACAGACAGCGAGAAGGTTAAATACAGAGAGAGAGAATGTAAAATACAGAGAGTGAGAATTTTAAGTACAGAGAGAGAATGTTATATTCAGAGAGAGAGAATGTTAAAGAGAGAGAGAATGTTAAATAAAGAGAGCGCGAATGTTAAATACAGAGAGCGAGAATGTTAAATACAGAGAGTGCGAATGTTAAATACAGAGAACGCGAATGTTAAATACAGAGAACGAGAATGTTAAATACAGAGAGAGAATGTTAAATACAGAGAGCGAGAATGTTATATAAAGAGAGCGAGAATGTTAAATACAGAGAGCGAGAATATTAAATACAGAGAGAGAGAGAATGTTAAATACAGAGAGCCCGAATGGTAAATACAGAGAGAGAGGGAATGTTAAATGCAGAGAGAGAGAGGACATTAAATAGAGAGAGTGAATGTTAAATACAGAGAGAGAGAACATTAAATACAGTGAGAGAGAATGTTAAATACAGAGAGAGAGAGAATGTTAAATACAGAGAGAGAGAAGGTTAAACACAGAGAGCGATAATGTTAAATACAGAGAGCAAGAATGTTAAATACAGAGAGCTCGAATGTTAAGGACAGAGACCTCGAATGTGAAATAGAGAGAGCTCGAACGTTAAATACAGAGAGTTCGAATGTTAAATACAGAGAGCGAGAATGTTAAATACAGAGAGCGAGAATATTAAATACAGGGAACGAGAATTTTAAAAACAGAGAGTGAGACTTTTAAATACAGAGAGTGAGAATGTTAAATACAGAGAGCGAGAATGTTAAATAAAGAGAGAGAGAATATTAAATACATAGAGCTCGAATGTTAAATAAAGAGAGAGAGAATGTTAAATACAGAGAGAGAATGTTAAATTCAGAGAGAGAGAATGTTAAAAAGAGAGATTGAGAATGTTAAATAAAGAGAGCGAGAATGTTAAATACAGAGAGCGCGAATGTTAAATACAGTGAGCAAGAATGTTAAATACAGAGAGTGAGAATGTTAAATACAGAGAGCGAGAATGTTAAATAAAGAGAGAGAGAATGTTAAATACAGAGGGAGAGAATGTTAAATACAGAGAATGTTAAATTCAGAGAGAGAGAATGTTAAAAAGAGAGAGTGAGAATGTTAAATAAAGAGAGCGAGAATGTTAAATACAGAGAGCGAGAATATTAAATACAGGGAACGAGAATTTTAAATACAGAGAGTGAGACTTTTAAATACAGAGAGTGAGAATGTTAAATACAGAGAGCGAGAATGTTAAATAAAGAGAGAGAGAATGTTAAATACAGAGAGCTCGAATGTTAAATAAAGAGAGAGAGAATGTTAAATACAGAGAGAGAATGTTAAATTCAGAGAGAGAGAATGTTAAAAAGAGAGATTGAGAATGTTAAATAAAGAGAGCGAGAATGTTAAATACAGAGAGCGCGAATGTTAAATACAGTGAGCAAGAATGTTAAATACAGAGAGTGAGAATGTTAAATACAGAGAGCGAGAATGTTAAATAAAGAGAGAGAGAATGTTAAATACAGAGGGAGAGAATGTTAAATACAGAGAATGTTAAATTCAGAGAGAGAGAATGTTAAAAAGAGAGAGTGAGAATGTTAAATAAAGAGAGCGAGAATGTTAAATACAGAGAGCGCGAATGTTAAATACAGTGAGCAAGAATGTTAAGTCCAGAGAGTGAGAATGTTAAATACAGAGAGCGAGAATGTTAAATACAGAGAGAGAGAGAATGTTAAATAGAGAGAGAGAGAGAACATTAAATACAGAGAGAGAATGTTAAATACAGAGATAGAGAACATTAAATACAGAGAGAGAGAGAATGTTAAATACAGAGAGAGCGAGAACATTAAATACAGAGAGAGAGAATGTTAAATACAGACAGCGAGAAGGTTAAATACAGAGAGTGAGAATGTAAAATACAGAGAGTGAGAATTTTAAGTACAGAGAGAGAATGTTATATTCAGAGAGAGAGAATGTTAAAGAGAGAGAGAATGTTAAATAAAGAGAGCGCGAATGTTAAATACAGAGAGCGAGAATGTTAAATACAGAGAGTGCGAATGTTAAATACAGAGAACGCGAATGTTAAATACAGAGAACGAGAATGTTAAATACAGAGAGAGAATGTTAAATACAGAGAGCGAGAATGTTATATAAAGAGAGCGAGAATGTTAAATACAGAGAGCGAGAATATTAAATACAGAGAGAGAGAGAATGTTAAATACAGAGAGCCCGAATGGTAAATACAGAGAGAGAGGGAATGTTAAATGCAGAGAGAGAGAGGACATTAAATAGAGAGAGTGAATGTTAAATACAGAGAGAGAGAACATTAAATACAGTGAGAGAGAATGTTAAATACAGAGAGAGAGAGAATGTTAAATACAGAGAGAGAGAAGGTTAAACACAGAGAGCGATAATGTTAAATACAGAGAGCAAGAATGTTAAATACAGAGAGCTCGAATGTTAAGGGCAGAGACCTCGAATGTGAAATAGAGAGAGCTCGAACGTTAAATACAGAGAGTTCGAATGTTAAATACAGAGAGCGAGAATGTTAAATACAGAGAGCGAGAATATTAAATACAGGGAACGAGAATTTTAAATACAGAGAGTGAGACTTTTAAATACAGAGAGTGAGAATGTTAAATACAGAGAGCGAGAATGTTAAATAAAGAGAGAGAGAATGTTAAATACATAGAGCTCGAATGTTAAATAAAGAGAGAGAGAATGTTAAATACAGAGAGAGAGAATGTTAAAAAGAGAGATTGAGAATGTTAAATAAAGAGAGCGAGAATGTTAAATACAGAGAGCGCGAATGTTAAATACAGTGAGCAAGAATGTTAAATACAGAGAGTGAGAATGTTAAATACAGAGAGCGAGAATGTTAAATAAAGAGAGAGAGAATGTTAAATACAGAGGGAGAGAATGTTAAATACAGAGAATGTTAAATTCAGAGAGAGAGAATGTTAAAAAGAGAGAGTGAGAATGTTAAATAAAGAGAGCGAGAATGTTAAATACAGAGAGCGAGAATATTAAATACAGGGAACGAGAATTTTAAATACAGAGAGTGAGACTTTTAAATACAGAGAGTGAGAATGTTAAATACAGAGAGCGAGAATGTTAAATAAAGAGAGAGAGAATGTTAAATACAGAGAGAGAATGTTAAATTCAGAGAGAGAGAATGTTAAAAAGAGAGATTGAGAATGTTAAATAAAGAGAGCGAGAATGTTAAATACAGAGAGCGCGAATGTTAAATACAGTGAGCAAGAATGTTAAATACAGAGAGTGAGAATGTTATATAAAGAGAGCGAGAATGTTAAATACAGAGAGCGAGAATATTAAATACAGAGAGAGAGAGAATGTTAAATACAGAGAGCCCGAATGGTAAATACAGAGAGAGAGGGAATGTTAAATGCAGAGAGAGAGAGGACATTAAATAGAGAGAGTGAATGTTAAATACAGAGAGAGAGAACATTAAATACAGTGAGAGAGAATGTTAAATACAGAGAGAGAGAGAATGTTAAATACAGAGAGAGAGAAGGTTAAACACAGAGAGCGATAATGTTAAATACAGAGAGCAAGAATGTTAAATACAGAGAGCTCGAATGTTAAGGACAGAGACCTCGAATGCGAAATAGAGAGAGCTCGAACGTTAAATACAGAGAGTTCGAATGTTAAATACAGAGAGCGAGAATGTTAAATACAGAGAGCGAGAATATTAAATACAGGGAACGAGAATTTTAAAAACAGAGAGTGAGACTTTTAAATACAGAGAGTGAGAATGTTAAATACAGAGAGCGAGAATGTTAAATAAAGAGAGAGAGAATGTTAAATACATAGAGCTCGAATGTTAAATAAAGAGAGAGAGAATGTTAAATACAGAGAGAGAATGTTAAATTCAGAGAGAGAGAATGTTAAAAAGAGAGATTGAGAATGTTAAATAAAGAGAGCGAGAATGTTAAATACAGAGAGCGCGAATGTTAAATACAGTGAGCAAGAATGTTAAATACAGAGAGTGAGAATGTTAAATACAGAGAGCGAGAATGTTAAATAAAGAGAGAGAGAATGTTAAATACAGAGGGAGAGAATGTTAAATACAGAGAATGTTAAATTCAGAGAGAGAGAATGTTAAAAAGAGAGAGTGAGAATGTTAAATAAAGAGAGCGAGAATGTTAAATACAGAGAGCGAGAATATTAAATACAGGGAACGAGAATTTTAAATACAGAGAGTGAGACTTTTAAATACAGAGAGTGAGAATGTTAAATACAGAGAGCGAGAATGTTAAATAAAGAGAGAGAGAATGTTAAATACAGAGAGCTCGAATGTTAAATAAAGAGAGAGAGAATGTTAAATACAGAGAGAGAATGTTAAATTCAGAGAGAGAGAATGTTAAAAAGAGAGATTGAGAATGTTAAATAAAGAGAGCGAGAATGTTAAATACAGAGAGCGCGAATGTTAAATACAGTGAGCAAGAATGTTAAATACAGAGAGTGAGAATGTTAAATACAGAGAGCGAGAATGTTAAATAAAGAGAGAGAGAATGTTAAATACAGAGGGAGAGAATGTTAAATACAGAGAATGTTAAATTCAGAGAGAGAGAATGTTAAAAAGAGAGAGTGAGAATGTTAAATAAAGAGAGCGAGAATGTTAAATACAGAGAGCGCGAATGTTAAATACAGTGAGCAAGAATGTTAAGTCCAGAGAGTGAGAATGTTAAATACAGAGAGCGAGAATGTTAAATACAGAGAGAGAGAATGTAAAATACAGAGAGTGAGAATTTTAAGTACAGAGAGAGAATGTTATATTCAGAGAGAGAGAATGTTAAAGAGAGAGAGAATGTTAAATAAAGAGAGCGCGAATGTTAAATACAGAGAGCGAGAATGTTAAATACAGAGAGTGCGAATGTTAAATACAGAGAACGCGAATGTTAAATACAGAGAACGAGAATGTTAAATACAGAGAGAGAATGTTAAATACAGAGAGCGAGAATGTTATATAAAGAGAGCGAGAATGTTAAATACAGAGAGCGAGAATATTAAATACAGAGAGAGAGAGAATGTTAAATACAGAGAGCCCGAATGGTAAATACAGAGAGAGAGGGAATGTTAAATGCAGAGAGAGAGAGGACATTAAATAGAGAGAGTGAATGTTAAATACAGAGAGAGAGAACATTAAATACAGTGAGAGAGAATGTTAAATACAGAGAGAGAGAGAATGTTAAATACAGAGAGAGAGAAGGTTAAACACAGAGAGCGATAATGTTAAATACAGAGAGCAAGAATGTTAAATACAGAGAGCTCGAATGTTAAGGGCAGAGACCTCGAATGTGAAATAGAGAGAGCTCGAACGTTAAATACAGAGAGTTCGAATGTTAAATACAGAGAGCGAGAATGTTAAATACAGAGAGCGAGAATATTAAATACAGGGAACGAGAATTTTAAATACAGAGAGTGAGACTTTTAAATACAGAGAGTGAGAATGTTAAATACAGAGAGCGAGAATGTTAAATAAAGAGAGAGAGAATGTTAAATACATAGAGCTCGAATGTTAAATAAAGAGAGAGAGAATGTTAAATACAGAGAGAGAGAATGTTAAAAAGAGAGATTGAGAATGTTAAATAAAGAGAGCGAGAATGTTAAATACAGAGAGCGCGAATGTTAAATACAGTGAGCAAGAATGTTAAATACAGAGAGTGAGAATGTTAAATACAGAGAGCGAGAATGTTAAATAAAGAGAGAGAGAATGTTAAATACAGAGGGAGAGAATGTTAAATACAGAGAATGTTAAATTCAGAGAGAGAGAATGTTAAAAAGAGAGAGTGAGAATGTTAAATAAAGAGAGCGAGAATGTTAAATACAGAGAGCGAGAATATTAAATACAGGGAACGAGAATTTTAAATACAGAGAGTGAGACTTTTAAATACAGAGAGTGAGAATGTTAAATACAGAGAGCGAGAATGTTAAATAAAGAGAGAGAGAATGTTAAATACAGAGAGAGAATGTTAAATTCAGAGAGAGAGAATGTTAAAAAGAGAGATTGAGAATGTTAAATAAAGAGAGCGAGAATGTTAAATACAGAGAGCGCGAATGTTAAATACAGTGAGCAAGAATGTTAAATACAGAGAGTGAGAATGTTAAATACAGAGAGCGAGAATGTTAAATAAAGAGAGAGAGAATGTTAAATACAGAGGGAGAGAATGTTAAATACAGAGAATGTTAAATTCAGAGAGAGAGAATGTTAAAAAGAGAGAGTGAGAATGTTAAATAAAGAGAGCGAGAATGTTAAATACAGAGAGCGCGAATGTTAAGTACAGTGAGCAAGAATGTTAAGTCCAGAGAGTGAGAATGTTAAATACAGAGAGCGAGAATGTTAAATACAGAGAGAGAGAGAATGTTAAATAGAGAGAGAGAGAGAACATTAAATACAGAGAGAGAATGTTAAATACAGAGATAGAGAACATTAAATACAGAGAGAGAGAGAATGTTAAATACAGAGAGAGCGAGAACA
The DNA here is from genome assembly GCF_017639515.1 of Carcharodon carcharias. Lineage (NCBI taxonomy): Eukaryota > Metazoa > Chordata > Chondrichthyes > Lamniformes > Lamnidae > Carcharodon > Carcharodon carcharias. The sequence goes on along the minus strand of NW_024470593.1, from coordinate 103,561 downwards.
TTAAATACAGAGAGAGAGAATGTTAAATACAGACAGCGAGAAGGTTAAATACAGAGAGAGAGAATGTAAAATACAGAGAGTGAGAATTTTAAGTACAGAGAGAGAATGTTATATTCAGAGAGAGAGAATGTTAAAGAGAGAGAGAATGTTAAATAAAGAGAGCGCGAATGTTAAATACAGAGAGCGAGAATGTTAAATACAGAGAGTGCGAATGTTAAATACAGAGAGCGAGAATGTTAAATACAGAGAGCAAGAATGTTGAATACAGAGAGCGAGAATGTTAAATACAGAGAACGCGAATGTTAAATACAGAGAGCGAGAATGTTAAATAGAGAGAGCTCGAATGTTAAGTACAGAGCGTTCGAATGTTAAATACAGAGAGAGAGAAAGTTAAATACAGATAGCGAGAATTTTAAATACAGGGAACGAGAATTTTAAATACAGAGAACGAGACTTTTAAATACAGAGAGCGAGAATGTTAAATACAGAGAGTAAGAATGTTAAATACAGAGAGCGAGAAAGTTAAATACAGAGAGCGAGAAAGTTAAATACAGGGAACGAGACTTTTAAATACAGAGAGCGAGAATGTTAAATACAGAGAGAGAATGTTAAATTCAGAGATGAGAATGTTAAATACAGAGGGAGAGAATGTAAAATACAGAGAGCGAGAATGTTAAATACAGAGAGAGAGAATGTTAAATACAGAGAGAGAATGTTAAATACAGAGATCGAGAATGTTAAATACCGAGAGCGAGGATGTTAAATACAGTGAGCAAGAATGTTAAATACAGAGGGAGAGAATGTTAAATACAGAGAGCGAGGATGTTAAATACAGAGAGCGAGAATGTTAAGTACAGAGAGAGAGAATGTTAAATACAGAGAGCCCGGATGTTAAATACAGAGAGAGAGAGAATGTTAAATACAGAGAGAGAGAGGACATTAAATAGAGAGAGTGAATGTTAAATACAGAGAGAGAGAACATTAAATACAGTGAGAGAGAATGTTAAATACAGAGAGAGAGAGAATGTTAAATACAGAGAGAGAGAAGGTTAAACACAGAGAGCGATAATGTTAAATACAGAGAGCAAGAATGTTAAATACAGAGAGCGAGAATGTTAAATACAGAGAGCTCGAATGTTAAGTACAGAGAGCTCGAGTGTGAAATAGAGAGAGCTCGAATGTTAAGTACAGAGCGTTCGAATGTTAAATACAGAGAGGGAGAAAGTTAAATACAGATAGCGAGAACGTTAAATACAGGGAACGAGAATTTTAAATACAGAGAACGAGACTTTTATATACAGAGAGCGAGAATGTTAAATACAGAGAGTGAGAATGTTAAATAAAGAGAGAGAGAATGTTAAATACAGAGAGAGAATGTTAAGTTCAGAGAGAGAGAATGTTAAAAAGAGAGATTGAGAATGTTAAATAAAGAGAGCGAGAATGTTAAATACAGAGAGCGCGAATGTTAAATACAGTGAGCAAGAATGTTAAATACAGAGAGTGAGAATGTTAAATACAGAGAGCGAGAATGTTAAATAAAGAGAGAGAGAATGTTAAATACAGAGGGAGAGAATGTTAAATACAGAGAATGTTAAATTCAGAGAGAGAGAATGTTAAAAAGAGAGAGTGAGAATGTTAAATAAAGAGAGCGAGAATGTTAAATACAGAGAGCGCGAATGTTAAATACAGTGAGCAAGAATGTTAAGTACAGAAAGTGAGAATGTTAAATACAGAGAGCGAGAATGTTAAATACAGAGAGAGAGAGAATGTTAAATAGAGAGAGAGAGAGAACATTAAATACAGAGAGAGAATGTTAAATACAGAGATAGAGAACATTAAATACAGAGAGAGAGAGAATGTTAAATACAGAGAGAGCGAGAACATTAAATACAGAGAGAGAGAATGTTAAATACAGACAGCGAGAAGGTTAAATACAGAGAGAGAGAATGTAAAATACAGAGAGTGAGAATTTTAAGTACAGAGAGAGAATGTTATATTCAGAGAGAGAGAATGTTAAAGAGAGAGAGAATGTTAAATAAAGAGAGCGCGAATGTTAAATACAGAGAGCGAGAATGTTAAATACAGAGAGTGCGAATGTTAAATACAGAGAGCGAGAATGTTAAATACAGAGAGCAAGAATGTTGAATACAGAGAGCGAGAATGTTAAATACAGAGAACGCGAATGTTAAATACAGAGAGCGAGAATGTTAAATAGAGAGAGCTCGAATGTTAAGTACAGAGCGTTCGAATGTTAAATACAGAGAGAGAGAAAGTTAAATACAGATAGCGAGAATTTTAAATACAGGGAATGAGAATTTTAAATACAGAGAACGAGACTTTTAAATACAGAGAGCGAGAATGTTAAATACAGAGAGTAAGAATGTTAAATACAGAGAGCGAGAAAGTTAAATACAGAGAGCGAGAAAGTTAAATACAGGGAACGAGACTTTTAAATACAGAGAGCGAGAATGTTAAATACAGAGAGAGAATGTTAAATTCAGAGATGAGAATGTTAAATACAGAGGGAGAGAATGTAAAATACAGAGAGAGAATGTTAAATTCAGAGAGCGAGAATGTTAAATACAGAGAGATAGAATGTTAAATACAGAATGAGAGAATGTTAAATACAGAGATCGAGAATGTTAAATACCGAGAGCGAGGATGTTAAATACAGTGAGCAAGAATGTTAAGTACAGAGAGCGAGAATGTTAAGTACAGAGAGCGAGAATGTTAAATATAGAGAGCGAGAATGTTAAATACAGAGAGCGAGGATGTTAAATACAGAGAGTGAGAATGTTAAATACAGAGAGATAGAATGTTAAATTCAGAGAGCGAGAATGTTAAATACAGAGAGATAGAATGTTAAATACAGAGAGAGAGAATGTTAAATACAGAGAGAGAATGTTAAATACAGAGATCGAGAATGTTAAATACCGAGAGCGAGGATGTTAAATACAGTGAGCAAGAATGTTAAGTACAGAGAGCGAGAATGTTAAGTACAGAGAGCGAGAATGTTAAATATAGAGAGCGAGAATGTTAAATACAGAGAGCGAGGATGTTAAATACAGAGAGCGAGAATGTTAAGTACAGAGAGAGAGAATGTTAAATACAGAGAGCCCGGATGTTAAATACAGAGAGAGAGAGAATGTTAAATACAGAGAGAGAGAGGACATTAAATAGAGAGAGTGAATGTTAAATACAGAGAGAGAGAACATTAAATACAGTGAGAGAGAATGTTAAATACAGAGAGAGAGAGAATGTTAAATACAGAGAGAGAGAAGGTTAAACACAGAGAGCGATAATGTTAAATACAGAGAGCAAGAATGTTAAATACAGAGAGCGAGAATGTTAAATACAGAGAGCTCGAATGTTAAGTACAGAGAGCTCGAGTGTGAAATAGAGAGAGCTCGAATGTTAAGTACAGAGCGTTCGAATGTTAAATACAGAGAGGGAGAAAGTTAAATACAGATAGCGAGAATGTTAAATACAGGGAACGAGAATTTTAAATACAGAGAACGAGACTTTTATATACAGAGAGCGAGAATGTTAAATACAGAGAGTGAGAATGTTAAATACAGAGAGAGAGAATGTTAAATACAGAGAGCTCGAATGTTAAATACAGAGAGCGAGAAAGTTAAATACAGAGAGCGAGAATGTTAAATACAGGGAACGAGACTTTTAAATACAGAGAGCGAGAATGTTAAATATAGAGAGAGAGAACGTTAAATACAGAGAGCGAGAACGTTCAATACAGAGAGAGAGAATGTTAAATACAGAGAGAGAGAATGTTAAATACAGAGAGAGAGAATGTTAAATACAGAGAGAGAATGTAAAATACAGAGAGAGAATGTAAAATACAGAGAGCGAGAATGTTAAATACAGAGAGCGAGAATGTTAAATACAGAGAGCGAGAATGTTAAATACAGAGGGAGAGAATGTGAAATACAATGAGAGATAATGTGAAATACAGAGTGCGAGAATGTTAAATATAGAGAGAGAATGTTAAATACAGAGAGAGAGAGAATGTTAAATACAGAGAGAGAGAGGACATTAAATAGAGAGAGAGAATGTTAAATACAGAGAGAGAGAACATGAAATATAGAGAGAGAGAATGTTAAATACAGAGAGAGAGAATGTTAAATACAGAGAGAGAGAATGTTAAATACAGAGAGCGAGAATGTTAAATACAGAGAGCGAGGATGTTAAATACAGTGAGCAAGAATGTTAAGTACAGAGATCGAGAATGTTAAATAAAGAGAGCGAGAATGTCAAATACAGAGAGCGCGAATGTTAAATACAGTGAGCAAGAATGTTAAGTACAGAGAGCGAGAATATTAAATACAGGGAACGAGACTTTTAAATACAGAGAGCGAGAATGTTAAATATAGAGAGAGAGAACGTTAAATACAGAGAGCGAGAACGTTCAATACAGAGAGAGAGAATGTTAAATACAGAGAGAGAGAATGTTAAATACAGAGAGAGAGAATGTTAAATACAGAGAGAGAATGTAAAATACAGAGAGAGAATGTAAAATACAGAGAGCGAGAATGTTAAATACAGAGAGCGAGAATGTTAAATACAGAGAGCGAGAATGTTAAATACAGAGGGAGAGAATGTGAAATACAGTGAGAGATAATGTGAAATACAGAGTGCGAGAATGTTAAATATAGAGAGAGAATGTTAAATACAGAGAGAGAGAGAATGTTAAATACAGAGAGAGAGAGGACATTAAATAGAGAGAGAGAATGTTAAATACAGAGAGAGAGAACATGAAATATAGAGAGAGAGAATGTTAAATACAGAGAGAGAGAATGTTAAATACAGAGAGAGAGAATGTTAAATACAGAGAGCGAGAATGTTAAATACAGAGAGCGAGGATGTTAAATACAGTGAGCAAGAATGTTAAGTACAGAGATCGAGAATGTTAAATAAAGAGAGCGAGAATGTCAAATACAGAGAGCGCGAATGTTAAATACAGTGAGCAAGAATGTTAAGTACAGAGAGCGAGAATATTAAATACAGAGAGCGAGAATGTTAAACACAGAAAGCGAGAATGTTAAATACAGAGAGAGAGAGAACATTAAATACAGAGAGAGAGAATGTTAAATACAGAGATAGAGAACATTAAATACAGAGTGAGAGAATGTTAAATACAGAGAAGGAGAATGTTAAATACAGAGAGAGAGAGAATGTTAAATACAGAGAGAGCGAGAACATTAAATACAGAGAGAGAGAATGTTAAATACAGAGAGCGAGAATATTACATACAGAGAGAGAGAATGTAAAATACAGAGAGCGAGAATTTTAAGTACAGAGAGAGAATGTTATATTCAGAGAGAGAGAATGTTAAATACAGAGAGAGAGAATGTTAAATAAAGAGAGCGAGAATGATAAATACAGAGAGCGCGAATGTTAAATACAGAGGTAGAGAACGTTAAATAAAGAGAGGGAGAATGTTAAATACAGAGAGTGAGAATGTTAAATACAGAGAGCGAGAATGTTAAATACAGAGAGAGAGAGAATGTTAAATAGAGAGAGAGAGAGAACATTAAATACAGAGAGAGAATGTTAAATACAGAGATAGAGAACATTAAATACAGAGAGAATGTTAAATACAGAGAGGGAGAATGTTAAATACAGAGAGAGAGAGAATGTTAAATACAGAGAGAGCGAGAACATTAAATACAGAGAGAGAGAATGTTAAATACAGACAGCGAGAAGGTTAAATACAGAGAGAGAGAATGTAAAATACAGAGAGTGAGAATTTTAAGTACAGAGAGAGAATGTTATATTCAGAGAGAGAGAATGTTAAAGAGAGAGAGAATGTTAAAGAGAGAGAGAATGTTAAATAAAGAGAGCGCGAATGTTAAATACAGAGAGCGAGAATGTTAAATACAGAGAGTGCGAATGTTAAATACAGAGAGCGAGAATGTTAAATACAGAGAGCGAGAATGTTAAATACAGAGAACGCGAATGTTAAATACAGAGAGCGAGAATGTTAAATAGAGAGAGCTCGAATGTTAAGTACAGAGCGTTCGAATGTTAAATACAGAGAGAGAGAAAGTTAAATACAGATAGCGAGAATTTTAAATACTGGGAACGAGAATTTTAAATACAGAGAACGAGACTTTTAAATACAGAGAGCGAGAATGTTAAATACAGAGAGTAAGAATGTTAAATACAGAGAGCGAGAAAGTTAAATACAGAGAGCGAGAAAGTTAAATACAGGGAACGAGACTTTTAAATACAGAGAGCGAGAATTTAAAATACAGAGAGAGAATGTTAAATTCAGAGATGAGAATGTTAAAAACAGAGAGATAGAATGTTAAATACAGAATGAGAGATTGTTAAATACAGAGAGAGAATGTTAAATACAGAGATCGAGAATGTTAAATACAGAGAGATAGAATGTTAAATACAGAATGAGAGATTGTTAAATACAGAGAGAGAATGTTAAATACAGAGATCGAGAATGTTAAATACCGAGAGCGAGGATGTTAAATACAGAGAGCGAGAATGTTAAGTACAGAGAGCGAGAATGTTAAGTACAGAGAGCGAGAATGTTAAATATAGAGAGCGAGAATGTTAAATACAGAGAGCGAGGATGTTAAATACAGAGAGCGAGAATGTTAAGTACAGAGAGAGAGAATGTTAAATACAGAGAGCCCGGATGTTAAATACAGAGAGAGAGAGAATGTTAAATACAGAGAGAGAGAGAGGACATTAAATAGAGAGAGTGAATGTTAAATACAGAGAGAGAGAACATTAAATACAGTGAGAGAGAATGTTAAATACAGAGAGAGAGAGAATGTTAAATACAGAGAGAGAGAAGGTTAAACACAGAGAGCGATAATGTTAAATACAGAGAGCAAGAATGTTAAATACAGAGAGCGAGAATGTTAAATACAGAGAGCTCGAATGTTAAGTACAGAGAGCTCGAGTGTGAAATAGAGAGAGCTCGAATGTTAAGTACAGAGCGTTCGAATGTTAAATACAGAGAGGGAGAAAGTTAAATACAGATAGCGAGAATGTTAAATACAGGGAACGAGAATTTTAAATACAGAGAACGAGACTTTTATATACAGAGAGCGAGAATGTTAAATACAGAGAGTGAGAATGTTAAATACAGAGAGAGAGAATGTTAAATACAGAGAGCTCGAATGTTAAATACAGAGAGCTCGAATGTTAAATACAGAGAGCTCGAATGTTAAATACAGAGAGCGAGAAAGTTAAATACAGAGAGCGAGAATGTTAAATACAGGGAACGAGACTTTTAAATACAGAGAGCGAGAATGTTAAATATAGAGAGAGAGAACGTTAAATACAGAGAGCGAGAACGTTCAATACAGAGAGAGAGAATGTTAAATACAGAGAGAGAGAATGTTAAATACAGAGAGAGAGAATGTTAAATACATAGAGCGAGAATGTTAAATACAGAGAGCGAAATGTTAAATACAGAGGGAGAGAATGTGAAATACAGTGAGAGATAATGTGAAATACAGAGTGCGAGAATGTTAAATACAGAGAGAGAATGTTAAATACAGAGAGAGAGAGGACATTAAATAGAGAGAGAGAATGTTAAATACAGAGAGAGAGAACATGAAATATAGAGAGAGAGAATGTTAAATACAGAGAGAGAGAATGTTAAATACAGAGAGAGAGAATGTTAAATACAGAGAGCGAGAATGTTAAATACAGAGAACGAGACTTTTATATACAGAGAGCGAGAATGTTAAATACAGAGAGTGAGAATGTTAAATACAGAGAGAGAGAATGTTAAATACAGAGAGCTCGAATGTTAAATACAGAGAGCTCGAATGTTAAATACAGAGAGCTCGAATGTTAAATACAGAGAGCGAGAAAGTTAAATACAGAGAGCGAGAATGTTAAATACAGGGAACGAGACTTTTAAATACAGAGAGCGAGAATGTTAAATATAGAGAGAGAGAACGTTAAATACAGAGAGCGAGAACGTTCAATACAGAGAGAGAGAATGTTAAATACAGAGAGAGAGAATGTTAAATACAGAGAGAGAGAATGTTAAATACATAGAGCGAGAATGTTAAATACAGAGAGCGAAATGTTAAATACAGAGGGAGAGAATGTGAAATACAGTGAGAGATAATGTGAAATACAGAGTGCGAGAATGTTAAATACAGAGAGAGAATGTTAAATACAGAGAGAGAGAGGACATTAAATAGAGAGAGAGAATGTTAAATACAGAGAGAGAGAACATGAAATATCGAGAGAGAGAATGTTAAATACAGAGAGAGAGAATGTTAAATACAGAGAGAGAGAATGTTAAATACAGAGAGCGAGAATGTTAAATACAGAGAGCGAGGATGTTAAATACAGTGAGCAAGAATGTTAAGTACAGAGAGCGAGAATGTTAAGTACAGAGAGCGAGAATGTTAAATATAGAGAGCGAGAATGTTAAGTACAGAGAGCGAGGATGTTAAATACAGAGAGCAAGAATGTTAAGTACAGAGAGCGAGAATGTTAAGTACAGAGAGCAAGAATGTTAAGTACAGAGAGCAAGAATGTTAAGTACAGAGAGCGAGAATGTTAAATATAGAGAGAGAGAATGTTAAATACAGAGAGCCCGGATGTTAAATACAGAGAGAGAGAGAATGTTAAATACAGAGAGAGAGAGGACATTAAATAGAGAGAGTGAATGTTAAATACAGAGAGAGAGAAGGTTAAACACAGAGAGCGATAATGTTAAATACAGAGCTCGAATGTTAAATACAGAGAGCGAGAATGTTAAATACAGAGAGCAAGAATGTTAAATACAGAGAGTGAGAATGTTAAATACAGAGAGCTCGAATGTTAAATACAGAGAGCAAGAATGTTAAATACAGTGAGCAAGAATGTTAAGTACAGAGAGCGAGAATGTTAAGTACAGAGAGCGAGAATGTTAAATATAGAGAGCGAGAATGTTAAGTACAGAGAGCGAGAATGTTAAGTACAGAGAGCAAGAATGTTAAGTACAGAGAGCGAGAATGTTAAATATAGAGAGAGAGAATGTTAAATACAGAGAGCCCGGATGTTAAATACAGAGAGAGAGAGAATGTTAAATACAGAGAGAGAGAGGACATTAAATAGAGAGAGTGAATGTTAAATACAGAGAGCGAGAATGTTAAATACAGAGAGCTCGAATGTTAAACACAGAGCTCGAATGTTAAATACAGAGAGCGAGAATGTTAAATACAGAGAGCAAGAATGTTAAATACAGAGAGGGAGAATGTTAAATACAGAGAGCTCGAATGTTAAATACAGAGAGCAAGAATGTTAAATACAGAGAGCGAGAAGGTTAAATACAGAGAACGAGATTGTTAAATAAAGAGAGCGAGAATGTTAAATACAGAGAGAGAGAATGTTAAATACAGAGAGCGAGTATGTTAAATGCAGAGAAAGGGAATGTTAAATACAGAGAGCGAGAATGTTAAATACAGAGAGAGAGAATGTTAAATAGAGAGGGAGAGAATGTTAAATAGAGAGGGAGAGAATGTTAAATAGATAGAGGGAGAATGTTAAATACAGAGAGCTCGAATGTTAAGTACAGAGAGCTCGAGTGTGAAATAGAGAGAGCTCGAATGTTAAGTACAGAGCGTTCGAATGTTAAATACAGAGAGGGAGAAAGTTAAATACAGATAGCGAGAATGTTAAATACAGGGAACGAGAATTTTAAATACAGAGAACGAGACTTTTATATACAGAGAGCGAGAATGTTAAATACAGAGAGTGAGAATGTTAAATACAGAGAGAGAGAATGTTAAATACAGAGAGCTCGAATGTTAAATACAGAGAGCTCGAATGTTAAATACAGAGAGCTCGAATGTTAAATACAGAGAGCTCGAATGTTAAATACAGAGAGCGAGAAAGTTAAATACAGAGAGCGAGAATGTTAAATACTGGGAACGAGACTTTTAAATACAGAGAGCGAGAATGTTAAATATAGAGAGAGAGAACGTTAAATACAGAGAGCGAGAACGTTCAATACAGAGAGAGAGAATGTTAAATACAGAGAGAGAGAATGTTAAATACAGAGAGAGAGAATGTAAAATACAGAGAGAGAATGTAAAATACAGAGAGCGAGAATGTTAAATACAGAGAGCGAGAATGTTAAATACAGAGAGCGAGAATGTTAAATACAGAGAGCGAGAATGTTAAATACAGAGAGCGAGAATGTTAAATACAGAGAGCGAAATGTTAAATACAGAGGGAGAGAATGTGAAATACAGTGAGAGATAATGTGAAATACAGAGTGCGAGAATGTTAAATATAGAGAGAGAATGTTAAATACAGAGAGAGAGAGAATGTTAAATACAGAGAGAGAGAGGACATTAAATAGAGAGAGAGAATGTTAAATACAGAGAGAGAGAACATGAAATATAGAGAGAGAGAATGTTAAATACAGAGAGAGAGAATGTTAAATACAGAGAGAGAGAATGTTAAATACAGAGAGCGAGAATGTTAAATACAGAGAGCAAGAATGTTGAATACAGAGAGCGAGACTGTTAAATACAGAGAGCGAGAATGTTAAATACAGAGAGCGAGAATGTTAAATACAGAGAGCGAGGATGTTAAATACAGTGAGCAAGAATGTTAATTACAGAGATCGAGAATGTTAAATAAAGAGAGCGAGAATGTCAAATACAGAGAGCGCGAATGTTAAATACAGTGAGCAAGAATGTTAAGTACAGAGAGCGAGAATATTAAATACAGAGAGCGAGAATGTTAAACACAGAAAGCGAGAATGTTAAATACAGAGAGAGAGAGAAAATTAAATACAGAGAGAGAGAATGTTAAATACAGAGATAGAGAACATTAAATACAGAGTGAGAGAATGTTAAGTACAGAGAAGGAGAATGTTAAATACAGAGAGAGAGAGAATGTTAAATACAGAGAGAGCGAGAACATTAAATACAGAGAGAGAGAATGTTAAATACAGAGAGCGAGAATATTACATACAGAGAGAGAGAATGTAAAATACAGAGAGCGAGAATTTTAAGTACAGAGAGAGAATGTTATATTCAGAGAGAGAGAATGTTATATTCAGAGAGAGAGAATGTTAAATACAGAGAGAGAGAATGTTAAATACAGAGAGAGAGAATGTTAAATAAAGAGAGCGAGAATGATAAATACAGAGAGCGCGAATGTTAAATACAGAGGTAGAGAACGTTAAAAAAAGAGAGGGAGAATGTTAAATACAGAGTGGGAGAATGTTAAATACAGAGAGAGAGAATGTTAAATAGAGAGAACGAGAAAGTTAAATACAGAGAGCGAGAATGTTAAATACAGAGAGCGCGAATGTTAAATACAGAGGTAGAGAATGTTAAATACAGAGAGGGAGAATGTTAAATACAGAGAGGGAGAATGTTAAATACAGAGAGAGAGAATGTTAAATAGAGAGAACGACAATGTTAAATACAGAGAGCGAGAACGTTAAATACAGAGAGCGAGAATGTTAAAGGCAGAGAGAGACAATGTTAAATACAGATAGAGAGAATGTTAAATACAGAGAGTGAGAATGTTAAGTACAGAGAGAGAGAATGTTAAATAAGAGGGGGAGAATATTAAATACAGAGAGAGAATGTTCAATACAGAGAGCGAGAACGTTAAATACAGAGAGCGAGAATGTTAAAGGCAGAGAGTAAGAATATTAAATACAGAGAGCGACAATTTTAAATACATAGAGCGCGAAAGTTAAATACAGAGAAAGAATGTTAAATACAGAGAGCGAGAATGTTAAGTACAGAGAGAGAGAATGTTAAATAAGAGGGGGAGAATATTAAATACAGAGAGGGAGAATGTTCAATACAGAGAGAGAGAATGTTCAATACAGAGAGCGAGAATGTTAAATACAGAGAGTAAGAATATTAAATACAGAGAGCGAGAATTTTAAATACATAGAGCGCGAAAGTTAAATACAGAGAGAGAATGTTAAATATAGAGAGCGAGAATGTTAAACACAGAGAACGCGAATGTTAAATACAGAGAGCGAGAATGTTAAATACAGAGAGCGAGAATGTTCTATAAAGAGAGCGAGAATGTTAAATACAGAGAGCGAGAATATTAAATACAGAGAGAGAATGTTAAATACAGAGAGCCCGAATGGTAAATACAGAGAGAGAGAGAATGTTAAATACAGAGAGAGGACATTAAATAGAGAAAGTGAATGTTAAATACAGAGAGAGAGAACATTAAATACAGTGAGAGAGAATGTTAAATACAGAGAGAGAGAGAATGTTAAATACAGAGAGAGAGAAGGTTAAACACAGAGAGCGATATTGTTAAATACAGAGAGCAAGAATGTTAAATACAGAGAGCGAGAATGTTAAATACAGAGAGCGAGAATGTTAAGTACAGAGAGCTCGAGTGTGAAATAGAGAGAGCTCGAATGTTAAGTACAGAGCGTTCGAATGTTAAATACAGAGAGGGAGAAAGTTAAATACAGATAGCGAGAATGTTAAATACAGGGAACGAGAATTTTAAATACAGAGAACGAGACTTTTATATACAGAGAGCGAGAATGTTAAATACAGAGAGTGAGAATGTTAAATACAGAGAGAGAGAATGTTAAATACAGAGAGCTCGAATGTTAAATACAGAGAGAGAGAATGTTAAATACAGAGAACGCGAATGTTAAATACAGAGAGCGAGAATGTTAAATACAGAGAGCGAGAATGTTCTATAAAGAGAGCGAGAATGTTAAATACAGAGAGCGAGAATATTAAATACAGAGAGAGAGAGAATGTTAAATACAGAGAGCCCGAATGGTAAATACAGAGAGAGAGAGAATGTTAAATACAGAGAGAGAGGACATTAAATAGAGAAAGTGAATGTTAAATACAGAGAGAGAGAACATTAAATACAGTGAGAGAGAATGTTAAATACAGAGAGAGAGAGAATGTTAAATACAGAGAGAGAGAAGGTTAAACACAGAGAGCGATATTGTTAAATACAGAGAGCAAGAATGTTAAATACAGAGAGCGAGAATGTTAAATACAGAGAGCGAGAATGTTAAGTACAGAGAGCTCGAGTGTGAAATAGAGAGAGCTCGAATGTTAAGTACAGAGCGTTCGAATGTTAAATACAGAGAGGGAGAAAGTTAAATACAGATAGCGAGAATGTTAAATACAGGGAACGAGAATTTTAAATACAGAGAACGAGACTTTTATATACAGAGAGTGAGAATGTTAAATACAGAGAGTGAGAATGTTAAATACAGAGAGAGAGAATGTTAAATACAGAGAGCTCGAATGTTAAATACAGAGAGCTCGAATGTTAAATACAGAGAGCGAGAAAGTTAAATACAGAGAGCGAGAATGTTAAATACAGGGAACGAGACTTTTAAATACAGAGAGCGAGAATGTTAAATATAGAGAGAGAGAACGTTAAATACAGAGAGCGAGAACGTTCAATACAGAGAGAGAGAATGTTAAATACAGAGAGAGAGAATGTTAAATACAGAGAGAGAGAATGTAAAATACAGAGAGAGAATGTAAAATACAGAGAGCGAGAATGTTAAATACAGAGAGCGAGAATGTTAAATACAGAGAGCGAGAATGTTAAATACAGAGAGCTCGAATGTTAAATACAGAGAGCGAGAAAGTTAAATACAGAGAGCGAGAATGTTAAATACAGGGAACGAGACTTTTAAATACAGAGAGCGAGAATGTTAAATATAGAGAGAGAGAACGTTAAATACAGAGAGCGAGAACGTTCAATACAGAGAGAGAGAATGTTAAATACAGAGAGAGAGAATGTTAAATACAGAGAGCGAGAATGTTAAATACAGAGAGCGAGAATGTTAAATACAGAGAGCGAGAATGTTAAATACAGAGAGCGAGAATGTTAAATACAGAGAGCGAGAATGTTAAATACAGAGAGCGAGAATGTTAAATACAGAGAGCGAAATGTTAAATACAGAGGGAGAGAATGTGAAATACAGTGAGAGATAATGTGAAATACAGAGTGCGAGAATGTTAAATATAGAGAGAGAATGTTAAATACAGAGAGAGAGAATGTTAAATACAGAGAGAGAGAGGACATTAAATAGAGAGAGAGAATGTTAAATACAGAGAGAGAGAACATGAAATATAGAGAGAGAGAATGTTAAATACAGAGAGAGAGAATGTTAAATACAGAGAGAGAGAATGTTAAATACAGAGAGCGAGAATGTTAAATACAGAGAGCAAGAATGTTGAATACAGAGAGCGAGACTGTTAAATACAGAGAGCGAGAATGTTAAATACAGGGAACGAGAATTTTAAATACAGAGAACGAGACTTTTATATACAGAGAGCGAGAATGTTAAATACAGAGAGTGAGAATGTTAAATACAGAGAGAGAGAATGTTAAATACAGAGAGCTCGAATGTTAAATACAGAGAGAGAGAATGTTAAATACAGAGAACGCGAATGTTAAATACAGAGAGCGAGAATGTTAAATACAGAGAGCGAGAATGTTCTATAAAGAGAGCGAGAATGTTAAATACAGAGAGCGAGAATATTAAATACAGAGAGAGAGAGAATGTTAAATACAGAGAGCCCGAATGGTAAATACAGAGAGAGAGAGAATGTTAAATACAGAGAGAGGACATTAAATAGAGAAAGTGAATGTTAAATACAGAGAGAGAGAACATTAAATACAGTGAGAGAGAATGTTAAATACAGAGAGAGAGAGAATGTTAAATACAGAGAGAGAGAAGGTTAAACACAGAGAGCGATATTGTTAAATACAGAGAGCAAGAATGTTAAATACAGAGAGCGAGAATGTTAAATACAGAGAGCGAGAATGTTAAGTACAGAGAGCTCGAGTGTGAAATAGAGAGAGCTCGAATGTTAAGTACAGAGCGTTCGAATGTTAAATACAGAGAGGGAGAAAGTTAAATACAGATAGCGAGAATGTTAAATACAGGGAACGAGAATTTTAAATACAGAGAACGAGACTTTTATATACAGAGAGCGAGAATGTTAAATACAGAGAGTGAGAATGTTAAATACAGAGAGAGAGAATGTTAAATACAGAGAGCTCGAATGTTAAATACATAGAGCTCGAATGTTAAATACAGAGAGCGAGAATGTTAAATACAGAGAGCGAGAATGTTAAATACAGAGAGCGAGAATGTTAAATACAGAGAGCGAGAATGTTAAATATAGAGAGAGAGAACGTTAAATACAGAGAGCGAGAACGTTCAATACAGAGAGAGAGAATGTTAAATACAGAGAGAGAGAATGTTAAATACAGAGAGAGAGAATGTAAAATACAGAGAGAGAATGTAAAATACAGAGAGCGAGAATGTTAAATACAGAGAGCGAGAATGTTAAATACAGAGAGCGAGAATGTTAAATACAGAGAGCGAGAATGTCAAATACAGAGAGCTCGAATGTTAAATACAGAGAGCGAGAAAGTTAAATACAGAGAGCGAGAATGTTAAATACAGGGAACGAGACTTTTAAATACAGAGAGCGAGAATGTTAAATATAGAGAGAGAGAACGTTAAATACAGAGAGCGAGAACGTTCAATACAGAGAGAGAGAATGTTAAATACAGAGAGAGAGAATGTTAAATACAGAGAGCGAGAATGTTAAATACAGAGAGCGAGAATGTTAAATACAGAGAGCGAGAATGTTAAATACAGAGAGCGAGAATGTTAAATACAGAGAGCGAAATGTTAAATACAGAGGGAGAGAATGTGAAATACAGTGAGAGATAATGTGAAATACAGAGTGCGAGAATGTTAAATATAGAGAGAGAATGTTAAATACAGAGAGAGAGAGAATGTTAAATACAGAGAGAGAGAGGACATTAAATAGAGAGAGAGAATGTTAAATACAGAGAGAGAGAACATGAAATATAGAGAGAGAGAATGTTAAATACAGAGAGAGAGAATGTTAAATACAGAGAGAGAGAATGTTAAATACAGAGAGCGAGAATGTTAAATACAGAGAGCAAGAATGTTGAATACAGAGAGCGAGACTGTTAAATACAGAGAGCGAGAATGTTAAATACAGAGAGCGAGGATGTTAAATACAGTGAGCAAGAATGTTAATTACAGAGATCGAGAATGTTAAATAAAGAGAGCGAGAATGTCAAATACAGAGAGCGCGAATGTTAAATACAGTGAGCAAGAATGTTAAGTACAGAGATCGAGAATGTTAAATAAAGAGAGCGAGAATGTCAAATACAGAGAGCGCGAATGTTAAATACAGTGAGCAAGAATGTTAAGTACAGAGAGCGAGAATATTAAATACAGAGAGCGAGAATGTTAAACACAGAAAGCGAGAATGTTAAATACAGAGAGAGAGAGAACATTAAATACAGAGAGAGAGAATGTTAAATACAGAGATAGAGAACATTAAATACAGAGTGAGAGAATGTTAAATACAGAGAAGGAGAATGTTAAATACAGAGAGAGAGAGAATGTTAAATACAGAGAGAGCGAGAACATTAAATACAGAGAGAGAGAATGTTAAATACAGAGAGCGAGAATATTACATACAGAGAGAGAGAATGTAAAATACAGAGAGCGAGAATTTTAAGTACAGAGAGAGAATGTTATATTCAGAGAGAGAGAATGTTATATTCAGAGAGAGAGAATGTTAAATACAGAGAGAGAGAATGTTAAATAAAGAGAGCGAGAATGATAAATACAGAGAGCGCGAATGTTAAATACAGAGGTAGAGAACGTTAAAAAAAGAGAGGGAGAATGTTAAATACAGAGTGGGAGAATGTTAAATACAGAGAGAGAGAATGTTAAATAGAGAGAACGAGAAAGTTAAATACAGAGAGCGAGAATGTTAAATACAGAGAGCGCGAATGTTAAATACAGAGGTAGAGAATGTTAAATACAGAGAGGGAGAATGTTAAATACAGAGAGGGAGAATGTTAAATACAGAGAGAGAGAATGTTAAATAGAGAGAACGACAATGTTAAATACAGAGAGCGAGAACGTTAAATACAGAGAGCGAGAATGTTAAAGGCAGAGAGAGACAATGTTAAATACAGATAGAGAGAATCTTAAATACAGAGAGTGAGAATGTTAAGTACAGAGAGAGAGAATGTTAAATAAGAGGGGGAGAATATTAAATACAGAGAGAGAATGTTCAATACAGAGAGCGAGAACGTTAAATACAGAGAGCGAGAATGTTAAAGGCAGAGAGTAAGAATATTAAATACAGAGAGCGACAATTTTAAATACATAGAGCGCGAAAGTTAAATACAGAGAAAGAATGTTAAATACAGAGAGCGAGAATGTTAAGTACAGAGAGAGAGAATGTTCAATACAGAGAGCGAGAATGTTAAATACAGAGAGAGAGAATGTTAAATACAGAGAGTAAGAATATTAAATACAGAGAGCGAGAATTTTAAATACATAGAGCGCGAAAGTTAAATACAGAGAGAGAATGTTAAATATAGAGAGCGAGAATGTTAAACACAGAGAACGCGAATGTTAAATACAGAGAGCGAGAATGTTAAATACAGAGAGCGAGAATGTTCTATAAAGAGAGCGAGAATGTTAAATACAGAGAGCGAGAATATTAAATACAGGGAGAGAGAGAATGTTAAATACAGAGAGCCCGAATGGTAAATACAGAGAGAGAGAGAATGTTAAATACAGAGAGAGAGAGGACATTAAATAGAGAAAGTGAATGTTAAATACAGAGAGAGAGAACATTAAATACAGTGAGAGAGAATGTTAAATACAGAGAGAGAGAGAATGTTAAATACAGAGAGAGAGAAGGTTAAACACAGAGAGCGATATTGTTAAATACAGAGAGCAAGAATGTTAAATACAGAGAGCGAGAATGTTAAATACAGAGAGCGAGAATGTTAAGTACAGAGAGCTCGAGTGTGAAATAGAGAGAGCTCGAATGTTAAGTACAGAGCGTTCGAATGTTAAATACAGAGAGGGAGAAAGTTAAATACAGATAGCGAGAATGTTAAATACAGGGAACGAGAATTTTAAATACAGAGAACGAGACTTTTATATACAGAGAGCGAGAATGTTAAATACAGAGAGTGAGAATGTTAAATACAGAGAGAGAGAATGTTAAATACAGAGAGCTCGAATGTTAAATACAGAGAGCTCGAATGTTAAATACAGAGAGCGAGAAAGTTAAATACAGAGAGCGAGAATGTTAAATACAGGGAACGAGACTTTTAAATACAGAGAGCGAGAATGTTAAATATAGAGAGAGAGAACGTTAAATACAGAGAGCGAGAACGTTCAATACAGAGAGAGAGAATGTTAAATACAGAGAGAGAGAATGTTAAATACAGAGAGAGAGAATGTTAAATACAGAGAGAGAATGTAAAATACAGAGAGAGAATGTAAAATACAGAGAGCGAGAATGTTAAATACAGAGAGCGAGAATGTTAAATACAGAGAGCGAGAATGTTAAATACAGAGAGCTCGAATGTTAAATACAGAGAGCGAGAATGTTAAATACAGAGAGCGAAATGTTAAATACAGAGGGAGAGAATGTGAAATACAGTGAGAGATAATGTGAAATACAGAGTGCGAGAATGTTAAATACAGAGAGAGAATGTTAAATACAGAGAGAGAGAGAATGTTAAATACAGAGAGAGAGAGGACATTAAATAGAGAGAGAGAATGTTAAATACAGAGAGAGAGAACATGAAATATAGAGAGAGAGAATGTTAAATACAGAGAGAGAGAATGTTAAATACAGGGTGAGAGAATGTTAAATACAGAGAGCTCGAATGTTAAATACAGAGAGCTCGAATGTTAAATACAGAGAGCGATAAAGTTAAATACAGAGAGCGAGAATGTTAAATACAGGGAACGAGACTTTTAAATACAGAGAGCGAGAATGTTAAATACAGAGAGCGAGAACGTTAAATACAGAGAGCGAGAATGTTAAAGGCAGAGAGAGACAATGTTCAATACAGATAGAGAGAATGTTAAATACAGAGAGTGAGAATGTTAAGTACAGAGAGAGAGAATGTTAAATAAGAGGGGGAGAATATTAAATACAGAGAGAGAATGTTCAATACAGAGAGCGAGAACGTTAAATACAGAGAGCGAGAATGTTAAAGGCAGAGAGTAAGAATATTAAATACAGAGAGCGACAATTTTAAATACATAGAGCGCGAAAGTTAAATACAGAGAGAGAATGTTAAATACAGAGAGCGAGAATGTTAAGTACAGAGAGAGAGAATGTTAAATAAGAGGGGGAGAATATTAAATACAGAGAGGGAGAATGTTCAATACAGAGAGCGAGAATGTTAAATACAGAGAGCCAGAATGGTAAATACAGAGAGCGAGAATGTTAAATACAGAGAGCGAGAATGTTAAATACAGAGAGTAAGAATATTAAATACAGAGAGCGAGAATTTTAAATACATAGAGCGCGAAAGTTAAATACAGAGAGAGAATGTTAAATATAGAGAGCGAGAATGTTAAACACAGAGAACGCGAATGTTAAATACAGAGAGCGAGAATGTTAAATACAGAGAGCGAGAATGTTCAATACAGAGAGCGAGAATGTTCTATAAAGAGAGCGAGAATGTTAAATACAGAGAGCGAGAATATTAAATACAGAGAGAGAGAGAATGTTAAATACAGAGAGCCCGAATGGTAAATACAGAGAGAGAGAGAATGTTAAATACAGAGAGAGAGAGGACATTAAATAGAGAAAGTGAATGTTAAATACAGAGAGAGAGAACATTAAATACAGTGAGAGAGAATGTTAAATACAGAGAGAGAGAGAATGTTAAATACAGAGAGAGAGAAGGTTAAACACAGAGAGCGATATTGTTAAATACAGAGAGCAAGAATGTTAAATACAGAGAGCTCGAATGTTAAATACAGAGAGCTCGAATGTTAAGTACAGAGAGCTCGAGTGTGAAATAGAGAGAGCTCGAATGTTAAGTACAGAGCGTTCGAATGTTAAATACAGAGAGGGAGAAAGTTAAATACAGATAGCGAGAATGTTAAATACAGGGAACGAGAATTTTAAATACAGAGAACGAGACTTTTATATACAGAGAGCGAGAATGTTAAATACAGAGAGTGAGAATGTTAAATACAGAGAGAGAGAATGTTAAATACAGAGAGCGAGAATGTTAAATACAGAGAGCAAGAATGTTGAATACAGAGAGCGAGACTGTTAAATACAGAGAGCGAGAATGTTAAATAAAGAGAGCGAGAATGTCAAATACAGAGAGCGCGAATGTTAAATACAGTGAGCAAGAATGTTAAGTACAGAGAGCGAGAATGTTAAATACAGAGAGCGAAAATGTTAAATACAGAAAGCGAGAATGTTAAATACAGAGAGAGAGAGAACATTAAATACAGAGAGAGAGAATGTTAAATACAGAGATAGAGAACATTAAATACAGAGTGAGAGAATGTTAACTACAGAGAAGGAGAATGTTAAATACAGAGAGAGAGAGAATGTTAAATACAGAGAGAGCGAGAACATTAAATACAGAGAGAGAGAATGTTAAATACAGAGAGCGAGAATATTACATACAGAGAGAGAGAATGTAAAATACAGAGAGCGAGAATTTTAAGTACAGAGAGAGAATGTTATATTCAGAGAGAGAGAATGTTAAATACAGAGAGAGAGAATGTTAAATAAAGAGAGCGAGAATGATAAATACAGAGAGCGCGAATGTTAAATACAGAGGTAGAGAACGTTAAATAAAGAGAGGGAGAATGTTAAATACAGAGAGGGAGAATGTTAAATACAGAGAGAGAGAATGTTAAATAGAGAGAACGAGAAAGTTAAATACAGAGAGCGAGAATGTTAAATACAGAGAGCGCGAATGTTAAATACAGAGGTAGAGAATGTTAAATACAGAGAGGGAGAATGTTAAATACAGAGAGGGAGAATGTTAAATACAGAGAGAGAGAATGTTAAATAGAGAGAACGACAATGTTAAATACAGAGAGCGAGAACGTTAAATACAGAGAGCGAGAATGTTAAAGGCAGAGAGAGACAATGTTAAATACACATAGAGAGAATGTTAAATAGAGAGAACGACAATGTTAAATACAGAGAGCGAGAACGTTAAATACAGAGAGGGAGAATGTTAAATACAGAGAGAGAGAATGTTAAATAGAGAGAACGACAATGTTAAATACAGAGAGCGAGAACGTTAAATACAGAGAGGGAGAATGTTAAATACAGAGAGAGAGAATGTTAAATAGAGCGAACGACAATGTTAAATTCAGAGAGCGAGAACGTTAAATACAGAGAGCGAGAATGTTAAAGGCAGAGAGAGACAATGTTAAATACAGATAGAGAGAATGTTAAATACAGAGAGCGAGAACGTTAAATACAGAGAGCGAGAATGTTAAAGGCAGAGAGAGACAATGTTAAATACAGAGAGAGAGAATGTTAAATACAGAGAGAGAGAATGTTAAATACAGAGAGGGAGAATGTTAAATAGAGAGGGAGAGAATGTTAAATACAGAGAGATAGAATGTTCAATGCAGAGAGAGAGAAAATTCAATACAGTGAACGAGAATGTTAAATACAGAGAGCGAGAATGTTAAATGCAGTGAATGAGAAGGTTAAATACAGAGAGCGAGAATGTTAAATACAGAGAGGGAGAAGGTTTAAATACAGGGAGCGAGAATGTTAAATACAGAGAGCGAGAATTTTAAAGACAGTGAGCGAGAATGTTAAAAATAGAGAGAGAAAATGTTCAATACAGAAAGAGAGAATTTTAAATACAGAGACCGAGAATGTTAAATACAGAGAGCGAGAATATTAAATACAGCGAGAGAGAATATTAAATACAGAGGGAGAGAAAGTTAAATACAGATGGAGAGGATGTTAAATACAGAGAGGGAGAATGTTAAATACAGAAAGCGAGAATGTTAAATACAGAGAGAGAGAATGTTAAAAAGAGAGAGAGAGAATGTTAAATACAGGGGGAGAGAATTGTAAATACAGAGGTAGAGAATGTTAAATAGAGAGAGGTAGAATGTTAAATACAGAAAGGGAGAATGTTAAATACAGAGAGAGAGAGAATGTTAAATACAGCGAGCGAGAATGTTAAATACAGAGAGCGAGAATGTTAAATACAGAGAGCGAGATTGTTTTATACAGAGAGCGTGAATGGTATATACAGAGAGAGAATCTTAAATACAGAGAGCGAGAATGTTAAATTCAGAGAGCGAGAATGTTAAATACAGACATAGAGAGAATGTTAAATACAGAGAGAGAGAGGACATTAAATAGAGAGAGAGAACATTAAATACAGAGAGAGAGAATGTTAAATACAGAGAGCTCGAATGTTAAATACAGAATGCGTGAATGTTAAATACAGAGAGTGAGAATGTGAAGTACAGAGAGAGAGAATGTTAAATACAGTCAGTGAGAATGTTAAATAGAGAGAGCGAGAATGTTAAATACAGAGGGAGAGAATGTTAAATACAGAGAGAGAGAATGTTAAATACAGAGAGAGAAAATGTTAAATACAGAAAGAGAGAATGTTAAATACAGAGAGCGAAAATGTCAAATACAGAGAGCGAGAATATTAAATACAGAGGGATAGAATGTTAAATACAGATGGAGAGAATGATAAATGCAGAGAGCGAGCATGTTAAATACAGGTGGAGAGAAATTTAAATACAGAGGTAGAGAATGTTAAATAGAAAGAGGGAGAATGTTACATACAGAGATCTCGAATGTTAAATACAGATAGCTCGAATGTTAAATACAGAGAGCCCGAATGATAAATATAGAGAGCGAGAATGTTAAATTCAGAGAGTGAGAATGTTAAATATAGAGAGAGAGAACGTTAAATACAGAGAGCGAAAACGTTCAATACAGAGAGCGAGAATGTTAAATACAGAGGGAGAGAATGTGAAATACATTGAGCGAGAATGTGAAATACAGAGTGCGAGAATGTTAAATAAAGAGAGCGAGAATGTGAAATACAGAGAGCGAGAATGTTAAATACAGACGTAGAGAATGTTAAATACAGAGAGGGAGAATGTTAAATACAGAGAGGGAGAATGTTAAATACAGAGGGAGAGAATGTTAAATACACAGGGAGAGAATGTTAAATACAGAGGGCGGGAATGTTAAATACAGAGGTAGAGAATGTTAAATACAGAGAGGGAGAAGCTTAAATACAGAGAGGGAGAATGTTAAAAACATAGAGAGAGAGAGAGAATGTTAAATACAGAGAGGGAGAATGTTAAATACAGAGAGAGAGAATGTTAAATACAGAGGGAGAGAATGTTAAATACAGAGGGCGGGAATGTTAAATACAGAGGAGAGAATGTTAAATACAGAGAGCGAGAATGTTAAATACAGAGAGGGAGAATGTTAAATACAGAGAGAGAGAATGTTAAATACAGAGAGCGAGAATTTTAAATACAGAGAGCGAGAATGTTAAATACAGAGAGAGAAAATGTTAAATACAGAGAGAGAGAATTTTAAATACAGAGAGCGAGAATGTTAAATACAGAGAGGGATGATGTTAAATACAGTGAGTGAGAATGTTAAATACAGAGAGGGAGAATGTTAAATACAGAGAGCGAGAATGTTAAATACAGAGAGCGAGAATGTTAAATACAGAGAGAGAGAATGTTAATACAGAGAGCGAGATGTTAAATACAGAGACGAGAATGTTAAATACAGAGAGCGAGAATATTAAATACAGAGAGCGAGATAGTTAAATACAGAGGGAGAGGAATGTTAAATACAGAGGAGAGAATGTTAAATACAGAGAGCTAGAATGTAAATACAGAGAGAGAGAATGTTAAATACAGAGAGAGAGAATGTTAAATACAGAGAGCGAGAATGTTAAATACAGAGAGCGAGAATGTTAAATACAGAGAGCGAGAATGTTAAATACAGAGAGCGTGAATGTTAAATACAAAGTGAGAAAATGTTAAATACAGACAGCAAGAATGTTAAATACAGAGAGAGAAAATGTTAAATACAGAAAGAGAGAATGTTAAATACATAGAGCGAAAATGTCAAATACAGAGAGCGAGAATGTTAAATACAGAGAGCGAGAATATTAAATACAGAGGGATAGAATGTTAAATACAGATGGAGAGAATGATAAATACAGAGAGGGAGAATGTTAAATACAGAGAGCGAGCATGTTAAATACAGGTGGAGAGAAATTTAAATACAGTGGTAGAGAATGTTAAATAGAAAGAGGGAGAATGTTACATACAGAGAGCTCGAATGTTAAATACAGATAGCTCGAATGTTAAATACAGAGAGCTCGAATGATAAATATATAGAGCGAGAATGTTAAATACAGAGAGTGAGAATGTTAAATGCAGAGAGTGAGAATGTTAAATACAGAGAGCTCGAATGTTAAATACAGAGAGCTCGAATGTTAAATACAGAGAGCGAGAATGTTAACTATTGAGAACGAGAATGTTAAATACGGAGGGCGAGAATGTTCAATACGGAGAGCGACAATGTTAAATACAGAGAGCGAGAATGTTAAATTTAGAGAGCGAGAACGTTAAATACAGAGAGCGAAAACGTTTAATACAGAGAGCGAGAATGTTAAATACAGAGGGAGAGAATGTTAAATCAGAGGTAGAGAATGTTAAATACAGAGAGGGAAAATGCTAAATACAGAGAGGGAGAATGTTAAAAACAGAGAGGGAGAAGGTTAAATACAGAGAGAGAGAATGTTAAATAAAGAGGGAGAGAATGTTAAATACAGAGGTAGAGAATGTTAAATACAGAGAGGGAGAATCTTAAATACAGAGAGCGAGAATGTGAAATAAAGAGGGAGAGAATGTTAAATACAGAGGTAGAGAATGTTAAATACAGAGAGGGAGAATCTTAAATACAGAGAGCGAGAATGTGAAATAAAGAGGGAGAGAATGTGAAATACAGAGGGAGAGAATGTTAAATACAGAGAGGGAGAATCTTAAATACAGAGAGAGAGAATGTTAAATACAGAGGTAGAGAATGTTAAATACAGAGAGGGAGAATCTTAAATACAGAGAGAGAGAATGTTAAATACAGAGAGGGAGAATGTTAAATACAGAGGGAGAGAATTTTAAATACAGAGAGAGAGAATGTTAAATAAAGAGGGAGAGAATGTTAAATACAGAGAGAGAGAATGTTAAATACAGAGGGAGAGAATGTTAAATAAAGAGGGAGAGAATGTTAAATACAGAGAGAGAATGTTAAATACAGAGAGGAGAGAATGTTAAATACAGAGAGAGAGAATGTTAAATACAGAGAGGAGAATCTTAAATACAGAGAGGAGAATGTTAATACAGAGAGAGAGAATGTTAAATACAGAGAGGGAGAATGTTAAATACAGAGGAGAGAATGTTAAATACAGAGGAGGGAGAATTTAAATACAAAGAAAGAAAATGTTAAATACAGAGGGAGAGAATGTTAAATACAGAGAACCATAATGTTAAATATAGAGAGCGAGAATGTTAAATACAGAGAGAGAATGTTAAATACAGAGAGGGAGAATGTTAAGTACGGAGAGGGAGAAGGTTTAAATACAGAGAGCGAGAATGTTAAATACAGAGGGAGAGAATGTTAAATACAGAGGGCGAGAATGTTAAATACAGAGAGCGAGAATGTTAAATACAGAGAGCGAGAATGTTAAATACAGAGAGCGAGAATGTTAAATACAGAGAGCGAGAATGTTAAATACAGAGAGCGAGAATGTTAAATACAGAGAGCGAGAATGTTAAATACAGAGAGAGAGAATGTTAAATACAGAGAGCGAGAATGTTAAATACAGAGAGCGAGAATGTTAAATACAGAGAGCGAGAATGTTAAATACAGAGAGCGAGAATGTTAAATACAGAGAGCGAGAATGTTAAATACAGAGAGCGAGAATGTTAAATACAATGAGCGAGAATGTGAAATACAGAGTGCAAGAATGTTAAATACAGAGAGCGAGAATGTGAAATACAGAGAGCGAGAATGTTAAATACAGAGGGAGAGAATGTTAAATACAGAGAGCGAGAATGTTAAATACAGAGAGCGAGAATGTTAAATACAGAGGGAGGGAATGTTAAATACAGAGAGGGAGAATGTTAAATACAGAGAGAGAGAATGTTAAATACAGAGGGAGAGAATGTTAAATACAGAGGGAGAGAATGTTAAATACAGAGAGGGAAAATGTTAAATAAAGAGGGAGAGAATGTTAAATACAGAGGGAGAGAATGTTAAATACAGAGGGAGAGAATGTTAAATACAGAGGGAGAGAATGTTAAATACATAGGGAGAGAATGTTAAATACAGAGAGGGAGAATGTTAAATACAGAGAGGGACAATGTTAAATACAGAGAGCGAGAATGTTAAATACAGTGAGCTCGAATGTTAAATACAGAGAGAGAATGTTAAATACAGAGGGAGAGAATGTTAAATACAGAGGTATAGAATGTTAAATACAGAGAGAGAGAATGTTAAATACAGAGAGGGAGAATGTTAAATACAGAGGGAGAGAATGTTAAATACAGAGGTATAGAATGTTAAATACAGAGGTAGAGAATGTTAAATACAGAGGGAGAGAATGTTAAATACAGAGGGAGAGAATGTTAAATACAGAGGGAGAGAATGTTAAATACAGAGGGAGAGAATGTTAAATACAGAGGGAGAGAATGTTAAATACACAGGGAGAGAATGTTAAATACAGAGAGTGAGAATGTTAAATACAGAGGGAGAGAATGTTAAATACAGAGAGGGAGAATGTTAAATACAGAGGGAGAGAATGTTAAATACAGAGGGAGAGAATGTGAAATACAGAGGGAGAGAATGTTAAATACAGAGGGAGAGAATGTTAAATACAGAGAGCGAGAATTTTAAATACAGAGGTATAGAATGTTAAATACGGAGGGAGAGAATGTTAAATACAGAGGGAGAGAATGTTAAATACAGAGAGGGAGAATGTTAAATACAGAGGGAGAGAATGTTAAATACAGAGGGAGAGAATGTTAAATACAGAGAGGGAGAATGTTAAATACAGAGGGAGAGAATGTTAAATACAGAGGGAGAGAATGTTAAATACAGAGAGGGAGAATGTTAAAATACAGAGGAGAGAATGTTAAATACAGAGGAGAGAATGTTAAATACAGAGGAGAGAGAATGTTAAATACAGAGAGCGAGAATGTCAGATACAGAGAGCGAGAATGTTAAATACAGAGTGAGTAAATGTTAAATACAGTGAGAGAGAATGCTAAGTTTCAGAGAGCGAGTATTTTAAATACAGAGAAAGAGAATGTTAAATGCAGGGGGAGAGAATGTTCAATACAGAGTGAGAGAATGTTAAATACAGAGGGAGAGAATGTTAAATACAGAGAGGGAGAAAGTTAAATACAAAGGGAGAGAATGTTAAATACAGAGAGAGAGAATGTTAAATACAGAGATGGAGATAGTTAAATACAGAGGGAGAGAATGTTAAATACAGAGGTAGAGAATGTTAAATACAGAGAGGGAGATAGTTAAATACAGAGAGAGAGAATGTTAAATACAGAGAGCGAATGTAAATACAGAGGGAGAGAATGTTAAATACAGAGAGGGAGAGAATGTTAAATACAGAGAGGGAGAATGTTAAATACAGAGAGAGAGAATGTTAAATACAGAGAGAGAGAATGTTAAATACAGAGAGAGAGAATGTTAAATACAGAGAGAGAATGTTAAATACAGAGAGAGAGAATGTTAAATACAGAGAGAGAGAATGTTAAATACAGAGAGAGAGAATGTTAAATACAGAGAGCGAGAATGTTAAATACAGAGAGAGAGAATGTTAAATACAGAGAGCGAGAATGTTAAATACAGAGAGAGAGAATGTTAAATACAGAGAGAGAGAATGTTAAATACAGAGAGAGAGAATGTTAAATACAGAGAGAGAGAATGTTAAATACAGAGAGAGAGAATGTTAAATACAGAGAGAGAGAATGTTAAATACAGAGAGAGAGAATGTTAAATACAGAGAGGGAGAATGTTAAATACAGAGAGAGAGAGAATGTTAAATACAGAGAGAGAGAATGTTAAATACAGAGAGCGAGAATGTTAAATACAGAGAGCGAGAATGTTAAATACAGAGAGCGAGAATGTTAAATACAGAGAGGGAGAATGTTAAATACAGAGAGGGAGAATGTTAAATACAGAGGGAGAGAATGTTAAATACAGAGGTATAGAATGTTAAATACAGAGAGGGAGAATCTTAAATACAGAGAGGGAGAATGTTAAATACAGAGGGAGAGAATGTTAAATACAGAGGGAGAGAATGTTAAATACAGAGGGAGAGATGTTAATACAGAGAGGGAGAATGTTATATACAGAGGGAGAGAATGTTAAATACAGAGAGAGAGAATGTTAAATACAGAGGAGCGAGAATGTTAAATACAGAGAGGAGAATGTTAAATACAGAGGAGAGAATGTTAAATACAGAGGGAGAGTATGTTCAATACAGAGAGCGAGAATGATAAATACAGAGAGCGAGAATTTTAAATACAGAGGTATAGAATGTTAAATACAGAGGGAGAGAATGTTAAATACAGAGGGAGAGAATGTTAAATACAGAGGGAGAGAATGTTAAATACAGAGGTATAGAATGTTAAATACAGAGAGCGAGAATGTTAAATACAGAGAGGGAGAATCTTAAATACAGAGAGGAGAATGTTTAAATACAGAGAGAGAGAATGTTAAATACAGAGGCGAGAATGTTAAATACAGAGAGGAGAATGTTAAATACAGAGAGAGAGAATGTTAAATACAGAGGGAGAGAATGTTAAATACAGAGGAGAGAATGTTAAATACAGAGAGGAGAATGTTAAATACAGAGAGAGAATGTTAAATACAGAGAGGAGAATGTTAAATACAGAGAGGAGAGAATGTTAAATACAGAGGAGGAGAATGTTAAATACAGAGAGGAGAATGTTAAATACAGAGGAGAGAATGTTAAATACAGAGAGGAGAATGTTAATACAGAGAGAGAGAATGTTAAATACACAGGGAGAGAATGTTAAATACACAGGGAGAGAATGTTAAATACAGAGGGAGAGAATATTAAATACAGAGGGAGAGAATGTTAAATACAGAGAGGAGAGAATTTAAATACAGAGAGGGAGAATGTTAAATACAGAGAGGAGAATGTTAAATACAGAGGAGACGAATTGTTTAAATACAGAGAGCGAGAATGTTAAATACAGAGGAGGAGAATGTTAAATACAGAGTAGAGAATGTTAAATACAGATGAGAGAGAATGTTAAATACAGAAGAGGAGAGAATGTTAAATACAGAGAGAGAGAATGTAAATACAGAGATAGAGAATGTTAAATACAGAGAGGAGAATGTTAAATACAGAGAGCGAGAATTTTAAATACAGATACTGTGAATGTTAAATACAGAGAGGGAATGTTAAATACAGAGTGAGTAAATGTTAAATGCAGAGAGAGAGAATGCTAAATTTCAGAGAGCGAGTATGTTAAATACAGAGAGAGAGAATGTTAAATACCGAGTTAGAGAATGTTAAATACAGTGCGAGAGAATGTTAAATACAGAGAATGGGAATGTTAAATACAGAGAGCGAGCATGTTAAATACAGAGAGAGAGAATGTGAAGTACAGAGAGGGACAATGTTAAATACAGAGAGGGAGAAGGTTTAAATACAGAGAGAGAGAATGTTAAATACAGAGAGAGAGAATGTTAAATACAGAGAGAGAGAATGTTAAATACAGAGAGAGAGAATGTTAAATACAGAGAGCGAGAATGTTAAATACAGAGAGCGAGAATGTTAAATACAGAGAGAGAGAATGTTAAATACAGAGAGAGAGAATGTTAAATACAGAGAGAGAGAATGTTAAATACAGAGAGAGAGAATGTTAAATACAGAGAGAGAGAATGTTAAATACAGAGAGCGAGAATGTTAAATACAGAGAGCGAGAATGTTAAATACAGAGAGAGAGAATGTTAAATACAGAGAGCGAGAATGTTAAATACAGAGAGAGAATGTTAAATACAGAGAGCGAGAATGTTAAATACAGAGAGAGAGAATGTTAAATACAGAGAGAGAGAATGTTAAATACAGAGAGAGAGAATGTTAAATACAGAGAGAGAGAATGTTAAATACAGAGAGAGAGAATGTTAAATACAGAGAGAGAGAATGTTAAATAAAGAGAGAGAAAATGTTAAATACAGAAAGAGAGAATGTTAAATACAGAGAGCGAGAATGTTAAATACAGAGAGCGAGAATGTTAAATACAAAGTGAGAAAATGTTAAATACAGAGAGGGAGAATGTTAAATACAGAGAGAGAGAATGTTAAATACAGAGAGCGAGAATGTTAAATACAGAGAGCGAGAATGTTAAATACAGAGAGCGAGAATGTTAAATACAGAGAGAGAGAATGTTAAATACAGAGAGCGAGAATGTTAAATACAGAGAGCGAGAATGTTAAATACAGAGAGCGAGAATGTTAAATACAGAGAGCGAGAATGTTAAATACAGAGAGCGAGAATGTTAAATACAGAGAGCGAGAATGTTAAATACAGAGAGCGAGAATATTAAATACAGAGAGCGAGAATGTTACATACAGAGAGCGAGAATGTTAAATACAGGAGAGGAGAATGTTAAATACAGAGAGAGAGAATGTTAAATACAGAGAGCGAGAATGTTAAATACAGAGAGCGAGAATGTTAAATACAGAGAGCGAGAAATGTTAAATACAGAGAGAGAGGAATGTTCAATACAGTGAGAGAGAATGTTAAATACAGAGAGCGAGAATGTTAAATACAGAGAGCGAGAATGTTAAATACAGAGAAAGAGAATGTTAAATACAGAGAGCGAGAATGTTAAATACAGAGAGAGAGAATGTTAAATACAGAGAGGGAGAATGTTAAATACAGAGAGCGAGAATGTTAAATACAGAGAGCGAGAATGTTAAATACAGAGAGCGAGAATGTTAAATACAGAGAGTGGGAATGTTAAATACAGAGAGCGAGAATGTTAAATACAGAGACCGCGAATGTTAAATACAGAGAGGGAATGTTATATACAGAGAATAAGAATGTTAAATACAGAGAGCGCGAATGTTAAATACAGAGAGAGATTGTTAAATACAGAGAGCGAGAATGTTAAATACAGAGAGCGAGAATGTTAAATACAGAGAGCGAGAATGTTAAATACAGAGAGCGAGAATGTTAAATACAGAGAGCGAGAATGTTAAATACAGAGAGCGAGAATGTTAAATACAGAGAGCGAGAATGTTAAATACAGAGAGCGAGAATGTAATATACAGAGAGCGCGAATGTTAAATACAGAGAGAGCGAATGTTAAATACAGAGAGCGAGAATGTTAAATACAGAGAGCGAGGATGTTAAATATAGTGAATGAGAATGTTAAATACAGAGAGCGAGAATGTTAAATACAGAGAGCGAGAATGTTAAATACAGAGAGCGAGAATGTTAAATACAGAGAGCGAGAATGTTAAATACAGAGAGCGAGAATGTTAAATACAGAGAGCGAGAATTTTAAATACAGAGAGCGAGAATGTTAAATACAGAGAGCGAGAATTTAAATACAGAGAGCAGAATGTTAAATTACAGAGAGGAGAATGTTAAATACAGAGAGCGAGAATGTTAAATACAGAGAGCGAGAATGTTAAATACAGAGAGCGAGAATGTTAAATACAGAGAGCGAGAATGTTAAATACAGAGAGAGAGAATGTTAAATACAGAGAGCGAGAATGTTAAATACAGAGAGCGAGAATGTTAAATACAGAGAGCGAGAATGTTAAATACAGAGAGCGAGAATGTTAAATACAGAGAGCGAGAATGTTAAATACAGAGAGAGAGAATGTTAAATACAGAGAGAGAGAATGTTAAATACAGAGAGCGAGAATGTTAAATACAGAGAGCGAGAATGTTAAATACAGAGGGAGAGAATGTTAAATACAGAGAGCGAGAATGTTAAATACAGAGAGAGAGAATGTTAAATACAGAGAGAGAGAATGTTAAATACAGAGAGCGAGAATGTTAAATACAGAGAGCGAGAATGTTAAATACAGAGAGAGAGAATGTTAAATACAGAGAGCGAGAATGTTAAATACAGAGAGCGAGAATGTTAAATACAGAGAGAGAGAATGTTAAATACAGAGAGAGAATGTTAAATAAAGAGGGAGAGAATGTTAAATACAGAGGGAGAGAATGTTAAATACAGAGAGGGAGAATGTTAAATACAGAGAGCGAGAATGTTAAATACAGAGAGCGAGAATGTTAAATACAGAGAGAGAGAATGTTAAATACAGAGGGAGAGAATGTTAAATACAGAGGGAGAGAATGTTAAATACAGAGGTAGAGAATGTTAAATACAGAGAGGGAGAATGTTAAATACAGAGAGAGAGAATGTTAAATACAGAGAGGGAGAATGTTAAATACAGAGAGAGAGAGAATGTTAAATACAGAGGGAGAGAATGT
The DNA here is from genome assembly GCF_017639515.1 of Carcharodon carcharias. Taxonomy (NCBI): domain Eukaryota; kingdom Metazoa; phylum Chordata; class Chondrichthyes; order Lamniformes; family Lamnidae; genus Carcharodon; species Carcharodon carcharias. The sequence continues at coordinate 71,137 of NW_024470593.1, read as the reverse complement.
TAAAGACAGAGAGCGAGAATGTTAAATACAGAGAGCGAGAATGTTAAATACAGAGGGAGAGAGTGTTAAATACAGAGGTAGAGAATGTTAAATAATGAGAGTGACAATTTTAAATACAGAGAGCTAGAATGTTAAATCCAGAGAGAGAATATGTTAAATACAGAAATAGAGAATGTTAAATACAGAGAGCGAGAATGTTAAATACAGGGGGAGAGAATTTTAAATACAGAGGTAGAGAATGTTAAATACAGAGAGGGAGAATGTTAAATACAGAGAGCGAGAATGTTAAATACAGAGAGCGAGAATGTTAAATACAGAGAGCGAGAATGTTAAATACAGAGAGCGAGAATGTTAAATACAGAGAGTGAGAATGTTAAATACAGAGAGTGAGAATGTTAAATACAGAGAGCGAGAATGTTAAATACAGAGAGAGAATGTTAAATACAGAGAGCGAGAATGTTAAATACAGAGAGCGAGAATGTTAAATACAGAGAGCGAGAATGTTAAATACAGAGAGAGAGAACGTTAAATACAGAGAGCGAAAACGTTCAATACAGAGAGCGAGAATGTTAAATACAGAGGGAGAGAATGTTAAATACAGCGGGAGAGAATGTTAAATACAGAGAGCGAGAATATGAAATGCAGAGAGCGAGAATCTTGCAATACAGAGGCGAGAATGTTAAATACAGAGGAGAGGAATGTTAAATACAGAGAGCGAGAAATGTTAAATACAGAGAGGGAGAATGTTAAATACAGAGAGAGAGAATGTTAAATACAGAGAGCGAGAATGTTAAATACAGAGGGAGAGAATGTTAAATACAGAGAGCGAAAATGTTAAATACAGTGGGAGCGAATGTTAAATACAGAGGTGGAGAATATTGAATACAGAGAGGGAGAATGTTTAATACAGAGAGCGAGAATGTTAAATACAGAGAGGGAGAATGTTAAATACAGAGAGGGAGAAGCTTAAATACAGAGAGAGAGAATGTTAAATACAGAGAGGGAGAATGTTAAATACAGAGGGAGAGAATGTTAAATACAGAGGTATAGAATGTTAAATACAGAGGTAGAGAATGTGAAATACAGAGGGAGAGAATGTTAAATACAGAGGGAGAGAATGTTAAATACAGAGAGGAGAGAATGTTAAATACAGAGAGGGAGAATGTTAAAAACATAGAGAGAGAGAGAGAGAATGTTAAATACAGAGAGAGAGAATGTTAAATACAGAGGGAGATAATTTTAAATACAGAGAGGGAGAATGTTAAATACAGAGAGGGAGAATGTTAAATACAGAGAGCGAGAATGTTAAATACAGCGAACGAGAATGTTAAATACAGAGAGCGAGAATGTTAAATACAGAGAGCGAGAATGTTAATACAGAGAGAGAGAATGTTAAATACAGAGAGAGAGAATGTTAAATACAGAGAGAGAGAATGTTAAATACAGAGAGTGAGAATGTTAAATACAGAGAGTGAGAATGTTAAATACAGAGAGCGAGAATGTTAAATACAGAGAGCGAGAATGTTAAATACAGGGAGCGAGAATGTTAAATACAGAGAGCGAGAATGGTAAATACAGAGAGCAAGAATATTAAATGCAGAAGGAGGGAATGTTAAATAACGAGGGAGAGAATGTTAAATACAGAGAGCGAGAATGTTAAGTACAGAGAGAGAGAATGTTAAATACAGAGGGAGAGAATGTTAAATACAGAGAGGGAGAATGTTAAATACAGAGAGGGGGAATGTTAAATACAGGGAGAGAGAATGTTAAATACAGAGAGGGAGAATGTTAAATACAGAGAGAGAGAATGTTAAATACAGAGAGAGAGAATGTTAAATACAGAGAGGGAGAATGTTAAATACAGAGAGGGAGAAGGTTTAAATACAGAGAGGGAGAATGTTCAATACAGAGAAAGAGAATGTTCAATACAGAGAGCGAGAATGTTAAATACAGAGAGAGAGAATGTTAAATACAGAGAGAGAGAATGTTAAATACAGAGGGCGAGAATGTTAAATACAGAGGAGAGAATGTTAATACAGAGAGAGAGAATGTTAAATACAGAGGAGAGAATGCTAAATTTCAGAGAGCGAGAATGTTAAATACAGAGAGAGAGAATGTTAAATACAGAGGGCGAGAATGTTAAATACAGAGAGCGAGAATGTTAACTACTGAGATAGAGAATGTTAAATACAGAGAGGGACAATGTTAAATACAGAGAGCGAGAATGTTAAATACAGAGAGAGTGAATGTTAAATACAGGGGGAGAGAATGTTAAATTACAGGAGAGCGAGAATGTTAAATACACGAGAGAGAGATGTTAAATACAGAGAGCGAGAATGTTAAATACGAGAGAGAGAATGTTAAATACAGAGAGAGAGAATGTTAAATACCGAGGAGGAGAATGTTAAATACAGAGAGCAGAATGTTAATTACAGAGGGAGAGAATGTTAAATCAGAGAGCGAGAATGTTAAATACAGAGAGCGAGAATGTTAAATACAGAGAGCGAGAATGTAAAATACAGAGAGCGAGAATGTGAAATACAGAGAGCGAGAATGTGAAATACAGAGAGCGAGAATGTTAAGTACAGAACGAGAGAATGTGAAATACAGTGAGCGAGAATGTGAAATACAGAGAGAAAATGTTAAATACAGAAAGAGAGAATGTTAAATACAGAGAGCGAGAATTTTAAATACCGGCAGCGTGTATGTTAAATACAAAGTGAGAAAATGTTAACTACAGAGAGAGAGAATGTTATTTCCAGAGAGAGTGAATGTTAAATACAGAGAGCGAGAATGTTAAATACAGAGAGCGAGAATGTCAGGTACAGAGAGGGAGAATTTTAAATATAGAGAATGAAAATGTTAAATACAGAGAGCGAGAATGTTTAATAAAGAGAGTGGGAATGTTAAATACAGAGAGGAGAATGTTAATACAGAGAGAGAGAATGTTCAATACAGAGAGCGAGAATGTTAACTACAGAGAGGAGGAATGTTAAATACAGAGAGAGAGAATGTTAAATACGAGAGCGAGATGTTAAATACTCAGGAATGAATGTTAAATACAGAGAGAGAGAATGTTAAATACAGAGAGCGAGAATGTTAAATACAGAGGGAGAGAATGTTAAATACAGAGAGAGATAATGTTAAATACAGAGAGAGAGAATATTAACAACAGAGAGAGAGAATGTTAAATACAGAGAGCGAGAATGTGAAATACAGAAAGAGAGAATGTTAAATACAGAGAGAAGATTTGTTAAATAGAGAGAGGAGAGAATGTGAAATACAGAGGGAGAGAATGTTAAATACAGAGAGAGAGAATGTTAAATACAGAGAGACAGAATGGTAAATACAGAGAGCGAGAAGTGTTAAATACAGAGAGCGAGAATGTTAAATACAGAGAGAGAGAATGTAAATACAGAGAGCGAGAATGTTAATACAGAGAGAGAGAATGTTAAATACAGAGAGCGATAATGTTAAATACAGAAAGAGAGAATGTTAAATACAGAGCGAGAATGTTAAATTTAGAGAGAGAGAACGTTAAATACAGAGACGAGAATGTTATATACAGAGAGCGAGAATGTAAATACAGAGGTGAGAATGTTAAATACAGAGAGAGAATGTTAAATACAGAGTGAGAGAATGTTAAATACAGAGAGCGAGAATGTTAAATACAGAGAGCGAGAATGTTAAATACAGAGAGCGAGAATGTTAAATACAGAGAGAGAGAATGTTAAATACAGAGAGAGAGAATGTTAAATACAGAGAGCGAGAATGTTAAATACAGAGAGAGAGAATGTTAAATACAGAGAGAGAGAATGTTAAATACAGAGAGAGAGAATGTTAAATACAGAGAGAGAGAATGTTAAATACAGAGAGCGAGAATGTTAAATACAGAGATCGAGAATGTTAAATACAGAGAGCGAGAATGTTAAATACAGAGAGAGAGAATGTTAAATACAGAGAGAGAGAATGTTAAATACAGAGAGAGAGAATGTTAAATACAGAGAGAGAGAATGTTAAATACAGAGAGAGAGAATGTTAAATACAGAGAGCGAGAATGTTAAATACAGAGAGAGAGAATGTTAAATACAGAGAGCGAGAATGTTAAATACAGAGAGAGAGAATGTTAAATACAGAGGGAGAGAATGTTAAATACAGAGAGAGAGAATGTTAAATACAGAGAGGGAGAATGTTAAATACAGAGAGCGAGAATGTTAAATACAGAGAGCGAGAATGTTAAATACAGAGAGCGAGAATGTTAAATACAGAGAGAGAGAATGTTAAATACAGAGAGAGAGAATGTTAAATACAGAGAGAGAGAATGTTAAATACAGAGCGAGAGAAAGTGAAATACAGAGAGCGAGAATGTTAAATACAGAGAGAGAATGTGAAATACAGAGAGCGAGAATGTTAAATACAGAGAGAGAATGTTAAATACAGAGAGCGAGAATGTTAAATACAGAGAGAGAGAATGTTAAATACAGAGAGAGAGAATGTTAAATACAGAGAGGAGAGAATGTTAAATACAGAGAGCGAGAATGTTAAATACAGAGAACGAGAATGTTAAATACAGAGAGAGAGAATGTTAAATACAGAGAGCGAGAATGTTAAATACAGAGAGGGAGAATGTTAAATACAGAGAGAGAGAATGTTAAATACAGAGAGAGAGAATGTTAAATACAGAGAGCGAGAATGTTAAATACAGAGAGCGAGAATGTTAAATACAGAGAGCGAGAATGTTAAATACAGAGAGCGAGAATGTTAAATACAGAGAGAGAGAATGTTAAATACAGAGAGCGAGAATGTTAAATACAGAGAGCGAGAATGTTAAATACAGAGAGCGAGAATGTTAAATACAGAGAGCGAGAATGTTAAATACAGAGAGCGAGAATGTTAAATACAGAGAGGAGAATGTTAAATACAGAGAGCGAGAATGTTAAATACAGTGAGAGAGAATGTTAAATACAGAGAGCGAGAATGTTAAATACAGAGAGCGAGAATGTTAAATACAGAGAGGGAGAATGTTAAATACAGAGAGAGAGAATGTTAAATACAGAGAACGCGAATTTAAATACAGAGAGGGAATGTTATATACAGAAAATAAGAATGTTAAATACATCGAGCGCGAATAATAAATACAGAGGGAGAATGTTAAATACAGAGAGAGAATGTTAAATACAGTGAGTGAGAATGTTAAATACAGAGAGAGAGAATGTTAAATACAGAGAGCGAGAATGTTAAATACAGAGAGCGAGTATTTTAAATACAGAGAAAGAGAATGTTAAATACAGAGAGAGAGAATGTTAAATACAGAGTGAGAGAATGTTAAATACAGAGAGAGAGAATGTAAAATACCGAGAGGGAGAATGTTAAATACAGAGAGAGAGAATGTTAAATACAGAGAGCACGAATGTTAAATACAGAGTGCGAGAATGTTAAATACAGAGAGCGAGAATGTTAAATACAGAGAGCGAGAATGTTAAATACAGAGAGCGAGAATGTTAAAATACAGAGAGAGAATGTTAAATACAGAGAGAGAGAATGTTAAATACAGAGAGAGAGAATGTTAAATACAGAGAGCGAGAATGTTAAATACAGAGAGCGAGAATGTTAAATACAGAGAGCGAGAATGTTAAATACAGAGAGAGAGAATGTTAAATACAGAGAGAGAGAATGTTAAATACAGAGAGAGAGAATGTTAAATACAGAGAGGGAGAATGTTAAATACAGAGAGGGAGAATGTTAAATACAGAGAGAGAGAATGTTAAATACAGAGAGAGAGAATGTTAAATACAGAGGGAGAGAATGTTAAATACAGTGGTAGAGATTGTTAAATATAGAGGGGGAGAATGTTAAATACAGAGAGGGAGAATGTTAAATACAGAGAGCGAGAATGTTAAATACAGAAAGCGAGAATGTTAAATATAGAGAACGAGATTGTTAAATACAGAGAGAGAGAATGTTAAATACAGAGGGAGAGAATGTTAAATACAGAGGGAGAGAATGTTAAATACAGAGAGACAGAATGTTAAATACAGAGAGAGAGAATGTTAAATACAGAGAGAGAGAATGTTAAATACAGAGAGAGAGAATGTTAAATACAGAGAGAGAGAATGTTAAATACAGAGAGAGAGAATGTTAAATACAGAGAGCGAGAATGTTAAATACAGAGAGCGAGAATGTTAAATACAGAGAGCGAGAATGTTAAATACAGAGAGGGAGAATGTTAAATACAGAGAGCGAGAATGTTAAATACAGAGAGAGAGAATGTTAAATACAGAGAGAGAGAATGTTAAATACAGAGAGCGAGAATGTTAAATACAGAGAGAGAGAATGTTAAATACAGAGAGAGAGAATGTTAAATACAGAGAGCGAGAATGTTAAATACAGAGAGCGAGAATGTTAAATACAGAGAGCGAGAATGTTAAATACAGAGAGAGAGAATGTTAAATACAGAGAGAGAGAATGTTAAATACAGAGAGCGAGAATGTTAAATACAGAGAGAGAGAATGTTAAATACAGAGAGCGAGAATGTTAAATACAGAGATGGCGAATGTTAAATACAGAGAGAGAGAATGTTAAATACAGAGAGTGAGAATGTTAAATACAGAGAGCGAGAATGTTAAATACAGAGAGCTCGAATGTTAAATACAGAGAGCGAGAATGTTAAATACAGAGAGAGAATGTTAAATACAGAGAGCGAGAATGTTAAATACAGAGAGCGAGAATGTTAAATACAGAGAGCGAGAATGTTAAATACAGAGAGCGAGAATGTTAAATACAGAGAGCGAGAATGTTAAATACAGAGAGAGAGAATGTTAAATACAGAGAGCGAGAATGTTAAATACAGAGAGCGAGAATGTTAAATACAGAGAGCGAGAATGTTAAATACAGAGAGAGAGAATGTTAAATACAGAGAGAGAGAATGTTAAATACAGAGGGAGAGAATGTTAAATACAGAGAGCGAGAATGTTAAATACAGAGAGCGAGAATGTTAAATACAGAGAGAGAGAATGTTAAATACAGAGAGAGAGAATGTTAAATACAGAGAGCGAGAATGTTAAATACAGAGGGAAAGAATGTTAAATACAGAGAGAGAGAATGTTAAATACAGAGAGAGAGAATGTTAAATACAGAGAGAGAGAATGTTCAATACAGAGAGAGAGAATGTTAAATACAGAGAGCGAGAATGTTAAATACAGAGAGAGAGAATGTTAAATACAGAGAGAGAGAATGTTCAATACAGAGAGAGAGAATGTTAAATACAGAGAGAGAGAATGTTAAATACAGAGAGGGAGAAGGTTTAAATACAGAGAGCATGAATGTTAAATACAGAGAGAGAGAGGGTTAAATACAGAGAGAGAGAGGTTTAAATACAGAGAGAGAGGGTTAAATACAGAGAGAGAGAGGGTTAAATACAGAGAGAGAGTGTTAAATACAGAGAGAGAGAATGTTAAATACAGAGAGCGAGAATGTTAAATACAGAGAAAGGGAATGTTAAATATTGTGAGCGAGCATGTTAAATACAGAGAGAGAGAATGTAAAATACAGAGAGGGACAATGTTAAATACAGAGAGGGAGAAGGTTTAAATACAGAGAGCATGAATGTTAAATACAGAGAGAGAAAATGTTAAATACAGAAAGAGAGAATGTTAAATACAGAGAGCGAGAATGTTAAATACAGAGAGCGAGAATGTTAAATACAGAGAGAGAAAATGTTAAATACAGAGAGAGAGAATGTTAAATACAGAGAGCGAGAATGTTAAATACAGAGAGCGAGAATGTTAAATACAGAGAGAGAGAATGTTAAATACAGAGAGCGAGAATGTTAAATACAGAGAGCGAGAATGTTAAATACAGAGAGCGAGAATGTTAAATACAGAGAGAGAATGTAAAAACAGAGAGAGAGAATGTTAATACAGAGAGCGAGACTGTTAAATACAGAGAGAGAGAATGTTAAATACAGAGAGAGAGAATGTTAAATACAGAGAGAGAGAATGTTAAATACAGAGAGCGAGAATGTTAAATACAGAGAGAGAGAATGTTAAATACAGAGAGAGAGAATGTTAAATACAGAGAGAGAGAATGTTAAATACAGAGAGAGAGAATGTTAAATACAGAGAGCGAGAATGTTAAATACAGAGAGCGAGAATGTTCAATACAGAGAGAGAGAATGTTAAATACAGAGAGAGAGAATGTTAAATACAGAGAGAGAGAATGTTAAATACAGAGAGAGAGAATGTTAAATACAGAGAGAGAGAATGTTAAATACAGAGAGAGAGAATGTTAAATACAGAGAGCGAGAATGTTAAATACAGAGAGAGAGAATGTTAAATACAGAGAGAGAGAATGTTAAATACAGAGAGCGAGAATGTTAAATACAGAGAGAGAGAATGTTAAATACAGAGAGAGAGAATGTTCAATACAGAGAGAGAGAATGTTAAATACAGAGAGCGAGAATGTTAAATACAGAGAGAGAGAATGTTAAATACAGAGAGAGAGAATGTTCAATACAGAGAGCGAGAATGTTAAATACAGAGCGCGAGAATGTTAAATACAGAGAGAGCGAATGTTAAATACAGAGAGCGAGAATGTTAAATACAGAGAGAGAGAGAATGTTAAATACAGAGAGAGAGAATGTTAATTACAGAGAGAGAGAATGTTAAATACAGAGAGCGAGAATGTTAAATACAGAGAGCGAGAATGTTAAATACAGAAAGAGAGAATGTTAAATACAGAGAGCGAGAATGTTAAATACAGACAGCATGAATGTTAAATACAGAGAGAGAAAATGTTAAATACAGAGAGAGAGAATGTTAAATACAGAGAGCGAGAATGTTAAATACAGAGAGCGAGAATGTTAAATACAGAGGGAGAGAATGTTAAATACAGAGAGAGGAGAATGTTAAATACAGAGAGAGAGAATGTTAAATACAGAGAGAGAGAATGTTAAATACAGAGAGAGAGAATGTTAAATACAGAGAGCGAGAATGTTAAATACAGAGAGCGAGAATGTTAAATACAGAGAGCGAGAATGTTAAATACAGAGAGCGAGAATGTTAAAATACAGAGAGCGAGAATGTTAAATACAGAGAGCGAGAATGTTAATACAGAGAGAGATAATGTTTATACAGAGAGAGAGAATGTTAAATACAGAGAGAGAGAAAGTAAATACCGAGAGCGAGAATGTTAAATAGAGAGAGCGAGAATGTTAAATACAGAGAGACGAGGAATTTTAAATACAGAGAAAGAGAATGTTAAATGCAGAGGGAGAGAATGTTCAATACAGAGAGAGAGAATGTTAATACGGGAGCGAGAAATGTTAAATACAGAGAGCGTAGAATGTTAAATACAGAGGAGAGAGAATGTAATACAGAGAGAGAGAATGTTCAATACAGGAGAGAGAGAATGTTAAAATAAAGAGAGCTGAGAATGTTAAATACAGAGAGAGAGAATGTTAAATACAGAGAGAGAGAATGTTCATTACTGAGAGAGAGAATGATATATACAGAGAGAGAGAATGTTCAATACAGCGAGCGAGAATGTTAAATACAGAGAACGAGAATGTTAAATACAGAGAGTGAGAATGTTAAATACAGAGAGAGAGAATGTTTAAATACAGAGAGAGCTGAATGTTAAATACAGAGAGGAGAATGTTAAATACAGAAGAGGAGATGTTAAATACAGAGAGCGAGAATGTTAAATACAGAGAAGAGAGAATGTTCAATACAGTGAGCGAGAATGTTAAATACAGAGGGAGAGAATGTTAAATACAGAGAGAGAGAATGTTAAATACAGAGAGAGAGAATGTTAAATACAGAGAGAGAGAATGTTCAATACAGAGAGCGAGAATGTTAAATACACAGGGGGAGAGAATGTTCAATACAGAGAGAGAGAATGTTAAATACAGAGAGAGAGAATGTTAAATACAGAGAGTGAGAATGTTAAATACGAGAGAGAGAATGTTAAATACCTGAGAGCGAGAATGTTAAATACAGAGAGCGAGAATGTTAAATACAGAAGCGTAGAATGTTAAATACAGAGAGAGAGAATGTTCAATACAGAGAGAGAGAATGTTAAATACAGAGAGAGAGAATGTTAAATACAGAGAGCGAGAATGTTAAATACAGAGAGAGAGAATGTTAAATACAGAGAGAGAGAATGTTAATACAGAGAGAGAGAATGTTAAATACAGAGAGAGAGAATGTTAAATACAGAGAGAGAGAATGTTCAATACAGAGAGAGAGAATGTTAAATACAGAGAGAGAGATTGTTAAATACAGAGAGCGAGAATGTTAAATACAAAGAACAAGAATGTTAAATACAGAGAGCGAGAATGTTAAATACAGAGGGCGAGAATGTTAAATACAGAGAGCGAGAATGTTAAATACAGAGAGAGAGAATGTTGAATACAGAGAGCGAGAATGTTAAATACAGAGGGAGAGAATGTTAAATACAGAGAGAGAGAATGTTAAATACAGAGAGAGAGAATGTTAAATACAGAGAGCGAGAATGTTAAATACAGAGAGAGAGAATGTTAATACAGAGAGAGAGAATGTTAAATACAGAGAGCGAGAATGTTAAATACAGAGAGAGAGAATGTTAAATACAAGAGCGAGAATGTTAAATACAGAGAGAGAGATGTTAAATACAGAGAGAGAGAATGTTAAATACAGAGAGAGAGAATGTTAAATACAGAGAGAGAGAATGTTAAATACAGAGAGAGAGAATGTTAAATACAGAGAGAGAGAATGTTAAATACAGAGAGAGAGAATGTTAAATACAGAGAGAGAGAATGTTAAATACAGAGAGAGAGAATGTTAAATACAGAGAGAGAGAATGTTAAATACAGAGAGAGAGAATGTTAAATACAGAGAGCGAGAATGTTAAATACAGAGAGAGAGAATGTTCAATACAGAGAGAGAGAATGTTAAATACAGAGAGCGAGAATGTTAAATACAGAGAGAGAGAATGTTAAATACAGAGAGAGAGAATGTTAAATACAGAGAGAGAGAATGTTAAATACAGAGAGAGAGAATGTTAAATACAGAGAGAGAGAATGTTAAATACAGAGAGAGAGAATGTTAAATACAGAGAGAGAGAATGTTAAATACAGAGAGAGAGAATGTTAAATACCGAGAGCGAGAATGTTAAATACCGAGAGCGAGAATGTTAAATACAGAGAGCAAGAATGTTAAATACAGAGAGCGAGAATGTTAAATACAGAGAGAGAGAATGTTCAATACAGAGAGAGAGAATGTTAAATACAGAGAGAGAGAATGTTCAATACAGAGAGAGAGAATGTTCAATACTGAGAGCGAGAATGTTAAATACACAGGGAGAGAATGTTAAATACAGAGAGAGAGAATGTTAAATACAGAGAGTGATAATGTTAAATACAGAGAGAGAGAATGTTAAATACAGAGAGCGAGAATGTTAAATGCAGAGAGAGAGAATGCTAAATTTCAGAGAGCGAGTATGTTAAATACAGAGAGAGAGAATGTTAAATACAGAGAGAGAGAATGTTCAATACAGAGAGAGAGAATGTTAAATACAGAGGGAGGGAATGCTTAATACAGAGAGCGAGAATGTTAAATACAGAGAGCGAGAATGTTAAATACAGAGAGCGAGAATGTAATTTACAGAGAGCGAGAATGTTAAATACAGAGAGCGAGAATGTTAAATACAGAGAGTGAGAATGTTAAATACAGAGAGCGAGAATGTTAAATACAGAGAGCGAAAATGTTGAATACAGAAGGAGAGAATGTGAAATACAGAGGGAGAGAATGTTAAATACAGAGAGAGAGAATGTTAAATACAGAGAGCGAGAATGTTAAATACAGAGAGCGAGAATGTTAAATACAGAGAGAGAGAATGTTAAATACAGAGAGCGAGAATGTTAAATACAGAGAGAGAGAATGTTAAATACAGAGAGAGAGAATGTTAAATACAGAGAGAGAGAATGTTAAAAACACACAGAGAGAATGTTAAATACAGAGAGAGAGAATGTTAATACAGAGAGCGAGAATGTTAAATACAGAGAGAGAGAATGTAAATACAGTGAGCGAGAATGTTAAATACAGAGAGAGAGAATGTTAAATACAGAGAGAGAGAATGTTAAATACAGAGAGAGAGAATGTTAAATACAGAGAGCGAGAATGTTAAATACAGAGAGCGAGAATGTTAAATACAGAGGGAGAGAATGTTAAATACAGAGAGAGAGAATGTTAAATACAGAGAGAGAGAATGTTAAATACAGAGAGAGAGAATGTTAAATACAGAGGGAGAGAATGTTAAATACAGAGAGAGAGAATGTTAAATACAGAGAGAGAGAATGTTAAATACAGAGAGAGAGAATGTTAAATAGAGAGGTAGATAATGTTAAATACAGTGAGAGAGAATGTTAAATACAGAGAACGGGAATGTTAAATACAGAGAGCGAGAATGTTAATACAGAGAGCGAGAATGTTAAATACAGAGAAGAGAGAATGTTAAATACAGAGAGAGAGAATGTTAAATACAGAGAGAGAGAATGTTAATTACAGAGCGAGAGAATGTTAAATACAGAGAGCGCGAATATTAAATACAGAGAGAGAATGTTAAATACAGAGAGCGAGAATGTTAAATGCAGAGAGAGAAAATGTTAAATACAGAGAGCGAGAATGTTAAATACAGAGAGCGAGAATGTTAAATACAGAGAGCGAGAATGTTAAATACAGAGAGCGAGAATGTTAAATACAGAGAGCGAGAATGTTAAATACAGAGAGCGAGAATGTTAAATACAGAGAGGGAGAAAGTTAAATACAGAGAGCGAGAATGTTAAATACAGAGAGCTCGAATTTTAAATACAGAGAGAGAGAATGTTAAATACAGAGAGGGAGAAAGTTAATACAGAGAGCGAGAATGTTAAATACAGAGAGTGAGAATGTTAAATACAGAGAGCGAGAATGTTAAATACAGAGAGCGAGAATGTTAAATACAGAGAGTGAGAATGTTAAATACAGAGAGCGAGAATTGTTAATACAGAGAGCGAGAATGTTTAATACAGAGAGCGAGAATGTTAAATACAGAGAGCGAGAATGTTAAATACAGAGAGCGAGAATGTTAATACAGAGAGCGAGAATGTTAAATACAGAGAGCGAGAATGTTAAATACAGAGAGCGAGAATGTTAAATACAGAGAGCGAGAATGTTAAATACAGAGAGCGAGAAGTTAATCAGAGAGAGAATGTTTAATACAGAGAGCGAGAATGTTAAATACAGAGAGCGAGAATGTGAAATACAGAGAGCGAGAATGTTTAATACAGAGAGCGAGAATGTTTAATACAGAGAGCGAGAATGTTAAATACAGAGAGCGAGAATGTTAAATACAGAGAGAGAGAATGTTAAATACAGAGAGCGAGAATGTTAAATACAGAGAGAGAGAATGTTAAATACAGAGAGCGAGAATGTTAAATACAGAGAGCGAGAATGCTAAATACAGAGAGCGAGAATGTTAAATACAGAGTGAGTAAACGTTAAATACAGTGAGAGAGAATGTTAAATACAGAGAGCGAGAATGTTAAATACAGAGAGAGAATGTTAAAGAAAGAGGGCGAGAATGTTAAATACAGAGAGCGAGAATGTTAAATACAGAGAGCGAGAATGTTAAATACAGAGAGTGAGAATGTTAAATACAGAGAGAGAGAATGTTAAATACAGAGAGAGAATGTTAAATACAGAGAGAGAGAATGTTAAATACAGAGAGTGAGAATGTTAAATACAGAGAGAGAGAATGTTAAATACAGAGAGAGAATGTTAAATACAGAGAGCGAGAATGTTAAATACAGAGAGCGAGAATGTTAAATACAGAGAGCGAGAATGTTAAATACAGAGAGTGAGAATGTTAAATACAGAGAGCGAGAATGTTAAATACAGAGAGCGAGAATGTTAAATACAGAGAGCGAGAATGTTAAATACAGAGAGCGAGAATGTTAAATACAGAGAGCGAGAATGTTAAATACAGAGAGCGAGAATGTTAAATACAGAGAGCGAGAATGTTAAATACAGAGAGTGAGAATGTTAAATACAGAGAGCGAGAATGTTAAATACAGAGTGCGAGAATGTTAAATACAGAGTGAGTGAATGTTAAATACAGAGAGCGAGAATGTTAGATACAGAGAGCGAGAATGTTAAATACAGAGAGCGAGAATGTTAAATACAGAGAGCAAGAATGTTAAAGAGAGAGAGAGAGAGAATGAGAAATACAATGAGCGAGAATGTTAAATACAGAGAGCGAGAATGTTAAATACAGAGAGCGAGAATGTTAAATACAGAGAGCGAGAATGTTAAATACAGAGAGCGAGAATGTTAAATACAGAGAGAGAGAATGTTAAATACAGACAGAGAGAATGTTAAATACAGAGAGCGAGAATGTTAAATGCAGAGAGCGAGAATGTTAAATACAGAGAGGGAGAATGTTAAATACAGAGGGAGGGAATGTTAAATACAGAGAGCGAGAATGTTAAATACAGAGAGAGAATTGTTAAATACAGAGAGAAGAATGTTAAATACAGAGAGAGAGAATGTTAAATACAGAGAGCGAGAATGTTAAATTACAGAGAGCGAGAATGTTAAATACAGAGAGCGAGAATGTTAATACAGAGAGCGAATGTTAAATACAGAGACGAGATTTTAAATACAGAGAGCGAGAATGTTAAATACAGGAGAGTCGAGAATGTTTAAATACAGAGAGCGAGAATGTTAAATACAGAGAGCGAGAATGTTAAATACAGAGAGCGAGAATGTTAAATACAGAGAGCGAGAATTTTTAATACAGAGAGCGAGAATGTTAAATACAGAGAGTGAGAATGTTAAATACAGAGAGCGAGAATGTTTACTACAGAGAGCGAGAATGTTTAATACAGAGAGCGAGAATGTTAAATACAGAGAGCGAGAATGTTAAATACAGAGAGCGAGAATGTTAAATACAGAGAGCGAGAATGTTTAATACAGAGAGCGAGAATGTTAAATACAGAGAGCGAGAATGTTAATACAGATAGCGAGAATGTTAAGTACAGAGAGCGCGATTATTAAATACAGAGAGAGAAAGTTAAATACAGAGAGCGAGAATGTTAAATACAGAGAGAGAATGTTAAAAACAGAGACGAGAATGTTAAATACAGAGAGGAGAATGTTAATACAGAGAGCGAGAATGTTAAGTACAGAGTGAGAGAATGTGAAATACAGAGAGCGAGAATATGAAATGCCGAGAGCGAGAACGTTAAATACAGAGAGTGAGAATGTAAATACAGAGAGCGAAAATGCTAAAGACAGAAGGAGAGAATGTGAAATACAATGAGGAGAATGTTAAATACAGAGAGCTAGAATGTAAATACAGAGAGCGAGAATGTAACTACAGAAGCGAGAATGTTAAATACAGTGAGCGAGAATGTTAAATACAGAGAGCGAGAATTTTAAATACAGAGAGCGAGAATGTTAAATACAGAGAGAGAAAATGTTAAATACAGAGAGAGAGAATGTTAAATACCGAGAGCGAGAATGTTAAATACAGAGAGAGAATGTTAAATACAGAGAGCGAGAATGTTAAATACAGAGAGAGAATGTTAAATACAGAGAGGGAATGTTAAATACAGAGAGGAGAATGTTAAATACAGACAGAGAGAATGTTAAATACAGAGAGCGAGAATGTTAAATACAGAGAGCGAGAATGTTAAATACAGAGAGCGAGAATGTTAAATACAGAGAGAGAGAACGTTAAATACAAAGGAAGAGAATGTTAAATACAGAGATAGAGAATGTTAAATACAGAGAGAGAGAATGTTAAATACAGAGAGAGAGAATGTTAAATACAGAGAGAGAGAATGTTAAATACAGAGAGAGAGAATGTTAAATACAGAGACCGAGAATGTTAAATACAGAGAGAGAAAATGTTAAATACAGAGAGGAGAATGTTAAATACAGAGAGAGAGAATGTTAAATACAGAGAGAGAGAATGTTAAATACAGAGATAGAGAATGTTAAATACCGAGAGCGACAATTTTAAATACAGAGACCGAGAATGTTAAATGCAGAGAGAGAAAATGTTAAATACAGAAAGAGAGAATGTTAAATACAGAGAGCAATAATGTTAAATACCGGCAGCGTGTATGTTAAATACAAAGAAATAAAATGTTAAATACAGAGAGAGAGAATGTTAAATACAGAGAGAGAGAATGTTAAATACAGAGGGAGAGAATGTTAAATACAGAGAGAGAGAATGTTAAATACAGAGAGAGAGAATGTTAAATACAGAGAGAGAGAATGTTAAATACAGAGGGAGAGAATGTTAAATACAGAGAGAGAGAATGTTAAATACAGAGAGAGAGAATGTTAAATACAGAGGGAGAGAATGTTAATACAGAGAGAGAATGTTAAATACAGAGAGAGAGAATGTTAAATACAGAGAGAGAGAATGTTAAATACAGAGAGAGAGAATGTTAAATACAGAGAGAGAGAATGTTAAATACAGAGAGAGAGAATGTTAAATACAGAGAGAGAATGTTAAATACAGAGAGAGAGAATGTTAAATACAGAGGGAGAGAATGTTAAATACAGAGGGAGAGAATGTTAAATCCAGAGGGAGAGAATGTTAAATACAGAGAGAGAGAATGTTAAATACAGAGAGAGAGAATGTTAAATACAGAGAGAGAGAATGTTAAATACAGAGAGAGAGAATGTTAAATACAGAGAGAGAGAATATTAAATACAGGGAGATAGAATGTTCAATGCAGTGAGCGAGAAGTTTAAAAACAGCGGGAGAGAATATTAAATACAGAGAGAGAGAATGTTAAATACAGAGAGAGAGAATGTTAAATACAGAGAGAGAGAATATTAAATACAGGGAGATAGAATGTTCAATGCAGTGAGCGAGAAGTTTAAAAACAGCGGGAGAGAATATTAAATACAGAGGGAGAGAATGTTAAATACAGAGAGAGAGAATGTTAAATCCAGAGGGAGAGAATGTTAAATACAGAGAGAGAGAATGTTAAATACAGAGAGAGAGAATGTTAAATACAGAGAGAGAGAATGTTAAATACAGAGAGAGAGAATGTTAAATACAGAGAGAGGAATGTTAAATACAGAGAGAGAGAATGTTAAATACAGAGAGAGAATGTTAAATACAGAGAGAGAGAATGTTAAATACAGAGAGTGAGAATGTTAAATACAGAGAGAGAGAATGTTAAATACAGAGAGTGAGAATGTTAAATACAGAGAGAGAATGTTAAATACAGAGAGAGAGAATGTTAAGTACGGAGAGGGAGAAGGTTTAAATACAGAGAGCCTGAATGTTAAATACAGATAGAGAAAATGTTAAATACAGAAAGAGAGAATGTTAAATGCAGAGAGCGAGAATGTTAAATACAGAAAGAGAGAATGTTAAATACAGAGAGCTCGAATGTTAAATACAGAGAGAGAGAATGTTAAATACAGAGAGAGAATGTTAAATACAGAGAGCGAGAATGTTAAATACAGAGAGAGAATGTTAAATACAGAGAGCGAGAATGTTAAATACAGAGAGAGAATGTTAAATACAGAGAGCGAGAATGTTAAATACAGAGAGAGAATGTTAAATACAGAGAGCGAGAATGTTAAATACAGAGAGCGAGAATGTTAAATACAGAGAGCGAGAATGTTAAATACAGAGAGCGAGAATGTTAAATACAGAGAGCGAGAATGTTAAATACAGAGAGCGAGAATGTTAAATACAGAGAGCGAGAATGTTAAATACAGAGAGCGAGAATGTTAAATACAGAGAGAGAGAATGTTAAATACAGAGAGCGAGAATGTTAAATACAGAGAGCGAGAATGTTAAATACAGAGTGAGTAAATGTTAAATGCAGAGAGAGAGAATGCTAAATTTCAGAGAGCGAGTATGTTAAATACAGAGAGAGAGAATGTTAAATACTGAGTTAGAGAATGTTAAATACAGTGCGAGAGAATGTTAAATACAGAGAGCGAGAATGTTAAATACAGAGAGGAGAATGTTAAATACAGAGAGCGAGAATGTTAAATACAGAGAGCGAGAATGTTAAATACAGAGAGCGAGAATGTTAAATACAGAGAGCGAGAATGTTAAATACAGAGAGCGAGAATGTTAAATACAGAGAGCGAGAATGTTAAATACAGAGAGCGAGAATGTTAAATACAGAGAGCGAGAATGTCAGGTACAGAGAGCGAGAATGTTAAATACAGAGAGCGAGAAATTTAAATACAGAGAGCACGAATGTTAAATACAGAGAGAGATAATGTTAAATACAGAAAGAGAGAATGTTAAATACAGAGCGAGAATGTTAAATTTAGAGAGAGAGAACGTTAAATACAGAGAGCGAAAATGTTAAATACAGAGAGAGAGAATGTTAAATACAGAGAGCGAGAATGTTAAATACAGAGAGCATGAATGTTAAATACAGAGAGCGAGAATGTTAAATACAGAGAGAGAGAATGTTAAATACAGAGAGCGAGAATGTTAAATACAGAGAGCGAGAATGTTAAATACAGAGAGCGAGAATGTTAAATACAGAGAGCGAGAATGTTAAATACAGAGAGCGAGAATGTTAAATACAGAGAGGGAGAATGTTAAATACAGAGAGCGAGAATGTTAAATACAGAGAGCGAGAATGTTAAATACAGAGAGCGAGATTGTTAAATACAGAGAGCGAGAATGTTAAATACAGAGAGCGAAAACGTTCAATACAGAGAGCGAGAATGTTAAATACAGAGGGAGAGAATGTGAAATACAGTGAGCGAGAATGTGAAATACAGAGAGCGAGAATATGAAATGCAGAGAGCGAGAATGTTAAATACAGAGGGATAGAATGTTCAATACAGACAGCGAGAATGTTAAATACAGAGAGCGAGAATGTTAAATACAGAGTGAGAAAATGATAAATACAGAGAGAGAGAATGTTAAATACAGAGAGTGAGAATGTTAAATACAGAGAGCGAGAATGTTAAATACAGAGAGGAGAATGTGTAATACAGAGGAGCGAGAATATTAAATACAGAGAGCGAGAATGTTTAATACAGAGAGCGAGAATGTTAAATGCAGAGAGGGAGAATGTTAAATACAGAGAGCGAGAATTTTAAATACAGAGAGCGAGAATGTTAAATACAGAGAGCGAGAATGTTAAATACAGAGAGCTAGAATTTTAAATACAGAGAGCGAGAATGTTAAATACGAGAGCGAGAATGTTAAAACAGATGAGAGAGAATGTTTAAATACAGAAGCGAGAATGTTAAATACAGAGAGCGAGAATGTTAAATACAGAGAGAGAGATGTTAAATACAGAGAACGAGAATGTTAAATACAGAGAGCGAGAATTTTAAATACAGAGAGCAAGAATGTTAAATATAGAGAGTGAGAATGTTAAATACAGAGAGCGAGAATGTTAAATATAGAGAGAGAGAACGTTAAATACAGAGAGAGAGAATGTTAAATGCAGAGAGGGAGAATGCTAAATACAGAGAGCGAGAATGTTAAATACAGAGTGAGTAAACGTTAAATACAGTAAGAGAGAATGCTAAGTTTCAGAGAGCGAGTATTTTAAATACAGAGAGCGAGAATGTTAAATACAGAGAGCGAGAATGTTAAATACAGAGAGCAAGAATGTTAAATACAGAGAACGAGAATGTTAAGTACAGAGAGCGAGAATTTTAAATACAGAGAGCAAGAATGTTAAATATAGAGAGTGAGAATGTTAAATACAGAGAGCGAGAATGTTAAATATAGAGAGAGAGAATGTTAAATACAGAGAGCGAGAATGTTAAATACAGAGAGCGAGAATGTTAAATACAGAGAGCGAGAATGTTAAATACAGAGAGCGAGAATTTTAAATACAGAGAGCGAGAATGTTAAATACAGAGAGCGAGAATGTTAAATACAGAGAGCGAGAATGTTAAATACAGAGAGAGAGAATGTTAAATACAGAGAGTGAGAATGTTAAATACAGAGAGCGAGAATGTTAAATACAGAGAATGTTATATACAGAGAGCGTTAATGTTAAGTACAGAGAGCGCGATTATTAAATACAGAGAGAGAAAGTTAAATACAGAGAGCGAGAATGTTAAATACAGAGAGCGAGAATGTTAAATACAGAGAGAGAGAATGTTAAATACAGAGAGCGAGAATGTTAAATACAGAGAGCGAGAATGTTAAATACAGAGAGTGAGAATGTTAAATACAGAGAGCGAGAATGTTAAATACAGAGAGCGAGAATGTTAAATACAGAGAGCGAGAATGTTAAATACAGAGAGAGAGAATGTTAAATACAGAGAGAGAGAATGTTAAATACAGAGAGCGAGAATGTTAAATACAGAGAGCGAGAATGTTAAATACAGAGAGCGAGAATGTTAAATACAGAGAGCGAGAATGTTAAATACAGAGAGCGAGAATGTTAAATACAGAGAGCGAGAATGTTAAATACAGAGAGCGAGAATGTTAAATACAGAGAGCGAGAATGTTAAATACAGAGAGCGAGAATGTTAAATACAGAGAGAGAGAATGTTAAATACAGAGAGCGAGAATGTTAAATACAGACAGCGAGAATGTTAAATACAGAGAGCGAGAATGTTAAATACAGAGTGAGAAAATGATAAATACAGAGAGAGAGAATGTTAAATACAGAGAGTGAGAATGTTAAATACAGAGAGAGAGAATGTTAAATACAGAGGGAGAGAGTGTTAAATACAGAGAGCGAGAATGTTAAATACAGAGAGCGAGAATGTTAAATACAGAGAACGAGAATGTTAAATACAGAGAGCGAGAATGTTAAATACAGAGAGCGAGAATGTTAAATACAGAGAGCGAGAATGTTAAATACAGAAACCACGAATGTTAAATACAGAGAGCGAGAATGTTAAATACAGAGAGCGAGAATGTTAAATACAGAGAGTGAGAATGTTAAATACAGAGAGTAAGAATGTGAAATATAGAGAGAGACAATGTTAAATACAGAGATTGAGAATGTTAAATACAGAGAGCGAGAATGTTAAATACAGAGAGTGAGAATGTTAAATACAGAGAGCGAGAATGTGAAATACAGAGAGCGAGAATGTTAAATACAGAGGGAGAGAATGTTAAATACAGAGAGCGAGAATGTTAAATACAGAGTGAGAAAATGTTAAATACAGAGAGCGAGAATGTGAAATACAGAGAGCGAGAATGTTAAATACAGAGAGCGAGAATGTTAAATACAGAGAGCGAGAATGTTAAATACAGAGAGCGAGAATGTTAAATACAGAGAGCGAGAATGTTAAATACAGAGAGCGAGAATGTTAAATACAGAGAGCGAGAATGTTAAATACAGAGAGCGAGAATGTTAAATACAGAGAGCGAGAATGTTAAATACAGAGAGCGAGAATGTTAAATACAGAGAGAGAGAATGTTAAATACAGAGAGCGAGAATGTTAAATACAGAGAGCGAGAATGTTAAATACAGAGAGGAGAATGTTAAATACAGAGAGCGAGAATGTTAAATACAGAGAGCGAGAATGTTAAATACAGAGAGCGAGAATGTTAAATACAGAGAGCGAGAATGTTAAATACAGAGAGCGAGAATGTTAAATACAGAGAGCGAGAATGTTAAATACAGAGAGCAAGAATGTTAAATACAGAGAGAGAGAATGTGAAATACAATGAGCGAGAATGTTAAATACAGAGAGCAAGAATGTTAAATACAGAGAGCGAGAATGTTAAATACAGAGAGCGAGAATGTTAAATACAGAGAGCGAGAATGTTAAATACAGAGAGCGAGAATGTTAAATACAGAGAGAGAGAATGTTAAATACAGAGAGCGAGAATGTTAAATACAGAGAGTGAGAATGTTAAATACAGAGAGGGAGAATGTTAAATACAGACAGCATGAATGTTAAATACAAAGTGAGAAAATGTTAATTACAGAGAGAGAGAACTTGAAATACCGAGAGCGAGAATGTTAAGCACAGAGAAAGAGAATGTTAAATACAGAAGGAGAATGTTAAATACCGAGAGCGAGAATGTTAAATACAGAGGGAGAATGTTAAATACAGAGAGAGAGAATGTTAAATACAGAGAGTGAGAATGTTAAATACAGAGAGAGAATGTTAAATACAGAGAGAGAGAATGTTAAATACAGAGAGAGAGAATGTTAAATACAGAGAGTGAGAATGTTAAATACAGAGAGAGAATGTTAAATACAGAGAGAGAGAATGTTAAATACAGAGAGTGAGAATGTTAAATACAGAGAGAGAATGTTAAATACAGAGAGGAGAGAATGTTAAATACAGAGAGAGAGAATGTTAAATACAGAGAGCGAGAATGTTAAATACAGAGAGAGAGAATGTTAAATACAGAGAGAGAGAATGTTAAATACAGAGAGAGAGAATGTTAAATACAGAGAGCGAGAATGTTAAATACAGAGAGGAGAATGTTAAATACAGAGAGAGAGAATGTTAAATACAGAGAGCGAGAATGTTAAATACAGAGAGAGAGAATGTTAAATACAGAGAGTGAGAATGTTAAATACAGAGAGCGAGAATGTAAATACAGAGAGAGAATGTTAAATACAGAGGAGAGAATGTTAAATAAAGAGGGAGCAGAATGTTAATTACAGAGAGAGAATGTTAAATACAGAGAGCGAGAATGTTAAATACAGAGAGCGAGAATGTTAAATACAGAGAGCGAGAAATGTTAAATACAGAGAGAGAGAATGTTAAATACAGGAGAGCGAGAATGTTAAATACAGAGAGCGAGAATGGAAATACAGAGAGCGAGAATGTTAAATACAGAGAGCGAGAATGTTCAATACAGAGAGCGAGAATGTTAAATACAGAGAGCGAGAATGTTAAATACAGAGAGCGAGAATGTTAAATACAGAGAGCGAGAATGTTAAATACAGAGAGCAAGAATGTTAAATACAGAGAGCGAGAATGTTAAATACAGAGAGCGAGAATGTTAAATACAGAGAGCGAGAATGTTAAATACAGAGAGCGAGAATGTTAAATACAGAGAGCGAGAATGTTAAATACAGAGAGCAAGAATGTTAAATACAGAGAGCGAGAATGTTAAATACAGAGAGAGAGAATGTTAAATACAGAGAGCGAGAATGTTAAATACAGAGAGCGAGAATGTTAAATACAGAGAGCGAGAATGTTAAATACAGAGAGCGAGAATGTTAAATACAGAGAGCGAGAATGTTAAATACAGAGAGCGAGAATGTTAAATACAGAGAGAGAGAATGTTAAATACTGAGAGCGAGAATGTTAAGTACAGAGAGAGAGAATGTTAAATACAGAGGGAGAGAATGTTAAATACAGAGAGCGAGAATGTTAAATACAGAGAGAGAGAATGTTAAATACAGAGAGAGAGAATGTTAAATACAGAGAGCGAGAATGTTAAATACAGAGAGAGAGAATGTTAAATACAGAGAGCGAGAATGTTAAATACAGAGAGCGAGAATGTTAAATACAGAGAGCGAGAATGTTAAATACAGAGAGCGAGAATGTTAAATATAGAGAGAGAGAATGTTAAATACAGAGAGCGAGAATGTTAAATACAGAGAGCGACAATATTAAATACAGAGAGCGAGAATGTTAAATACAGAGAGCGAGAATGTTAAATACAGAGAGAGAGAATGTTAAATACAGAGAGAGAGAATGTTAAATACAGAGAGAGAGAATGTTAATTACAGAGAGCGAGAATGTTAAATACAGAGAGAATGTTAAATACAGAGAGCGAGAATGTTAAATACAGAGAGCAAGAATGTTAAATACAGAGAGGGAGAATGTTAAATACAGAGAGAGAGAATGTTAAATACAGAGAGAGAATGTTAAATACAGAGAGCGAGAATGTTATATGCAGAGAGCGAGAATGTTAAATACAGAGAGTGAGAATGTTAAATACAGAGAGCGAGAATGTTAAATACAGAGAGCGAGAATGTTAAATACAGAGAGCGAGAATGTTAAATACAGAGAGAGAGAATGTTAAATACAGAGAGCGAGAATGTTAAATACAGAGAGCGAGAATGTTAACTACTGAGATAGAGAATGTTAAATACAGAGAGCGAGAATGTTAAATACAGAGAGCGAGAATGTTAAATACAGAGAGCGAGAATGTTAAATACAGAGAGCGAGAATGTTAAATACAGAGAGCGAGAATGTTAAATACAGAGAGAGAGAATGTTAAATACAGAGAGCGAGAATGTTAAATACAGAGAGAGAGAATGTTAAATACAGAGAGCGAGAATGTTAAATACAGAGAGAGAGAATGTTAAATACAGAGAGAGAGAATGTTAAATACAGAGAGCGAGAATGTTAAATACAGAGAGAGAGAATGTTAAATACAGAGAGAGAGAATGTTAAATACAGAGAGCGAGAATGTTAAATACAGAGAGTGAGAATGTTAAATACAGAGAGCGAGAATGTTAAATACAGAGAGCGAGAATTTTAAATACAGAGAGCGAGAATGTTAAATACAGAGAGTTAGAATGTTAAATACAGAGAGCGAGAATGTTAAATACAGAGAGCGAGAATGTTAAATACAGAGAGCGAGAATGTTAAATACAGAGAGAGAGAATGTTAAATACAGAGAGCGAGAATGTTAAATACAGAGAGCGAGAATGTTAAATACAGAGAGCGAGAATGTTAAATACAGAGAGCGAGAATGTTAAATACAGAGAGCGAGAATGTTAAATACAGAGAGAGAGAATGTTAAATACAGAGAGCGAGAATGTTAAATACAGAGAGCGAGAATGTTAAATACAGAGAGCGAGAATGTTAAATACAGAGAGCGAGAATGTTAAATACAGAGAGCGAGAATGTTAAATACAGAGAGCGAGAATGTTAAATACAGAGAGCGAGAATGTTAAATACAGAGAGCGAGAATGTTAAATACAGAGAGCGAGAATGTTAAATACAGAGAGAGAGAATGTTAAATACAGAGAGCGAGAATGTTAAATACAGAGAGCGAGAATGTTAAATACAGAGAGCGAGAATGTTAAATACAGAGAGCGAGAATGTTAAATACAGAGAGCGAGAATGTTAAATACAGAGAGCAAGAATGTTAAATACAGAGAGCGAGAATGTTAAATACAGAGAGCGAGAATGTTAAATACAGAGAGCGAGAATGTTAAATACAGAGAGCGAGAATGTTAAATACAGAGAGAGAGAATGTTAAATACAGAGAGCGAGAATGTTAAATACAGAGAGCGAGAATGTTAAATACAGAGAGCGAGAATGTTAAATACAGAGAGAGAGAATGTTAAATACAGAGAGGGACAATGTTAATACAGAGAGCGAGAATGTTAAATACAGAGAGCTCGAATTTTAAATACAGAGAGTGAGAATGTTAAATACAGAGAGCTCGAATGTTAAATATAGAGAGAGAGAACGTTAAATACAGAGAGAGAGAATGTTAAATACAGAAGGAGAATGTTAAATACAGAGAGCGAGAATGTTAAATACAGAGGGAGAATGTTAAATACAGAGAGCGAGAATGTTAAATACAGAGAGCGAGAATGTTAAATACAGAGAGCGAGAATGTTAAATACGAGATGGAGAGAATGTTAAATACAGAGAGCGAGAATGTTAAATACAGAGAGCGAGAATGTTAAATACAGAGAGCGAGAATGTTAAATACAGAGAGCTAGAATGTTAAATACAGAGAGCGAGAATGTTAAATACAGAGAGCGAGAATGTATAATACAGAGAGCGAGAATGTTAAATACAGAGAGCGAGAATGTTAAATACAGAGAGCGAGAATGTTAAATACAGAGAGCGAGAATTTTAAATACAGAGAGCGAGAATGTTAAATACAGAGAGCGAGAATGTTAAATACAGAGAGCGAGAATGTTAAATACAGAGAGTGAGAATGTTAAATACAGAGAGCGAGAATGTTAAATACAGAGAGCGAGAATGTTAAATACAGAGAATGTTAATACAGAGCGAGAATGTTAAATACAGAGAGCGAGAATGTTAAATACAGAGAGCGAGAAAGTTAAATACAGAGAGCGAGAATGTTAAATACAGAGAGCGAGAATGTTAAATACAGAGAGAGAGAATGTTAAATACAGAGAGCGAGAATGTTAAATACAGAGAGCGAGAATGTTAAATACAGAGAGCGAGAATGTTAAATACAGAGAGCGAGAATGTTAAATACAGAGAGAGAGAATGTTAAATACAGAGAGCGAGAATGTTAAATACAGAGAGCGAGAATGTTAAATACAGACAGCGTGAATGTTAAATACAGAGAGAGAGAATGTTAAATACAGAGAGAGAGAATGTTAAATACAGAGAGAGAGAGAATGTTAAATTGAGAGAGTGAGATAGTTAAATACAGAGAGCGAGAATGTTATATAGAGAGAGCGCGAATGTTAAATACAGAGAGCGAGAATGTCAGATACAGAGAGCGAGAATGTTAAATACAGAGAGCGAGAATGTTAAATACAGAGAGCGAGAATGTTAAATACAGAGAGCGAGAATGTTAAATACAGAGAGAGAGAATGTTAAATACAGAGAGAGAGAATGTTAAATACAGAGAGAGAGAATGTTAAATACAGAGAGAAAGAATGTTAAATACAGAGAGCGAGAATGTTAAATACAGAGAGCGAGAATGTTAAATACAGACAGCATGAATGTTAAATACAAAGTGAGAAAATGTTAAATACAGAGAGCGAGAATGTTAAATACAGAGAGCGAGAATGTTAAATACAGAGAGAGAGAATGTTAAATACAGAGAGTGAGAATGTTAAATACAGAGAGAGAGAATGTTAAATACAGAGAGCGAGAATGTTAAATACAGAGAGCGAGAATGTTAAATACAGAGAGCGAGAATGTTAAATACAGAGAGCGAGAATGTTAAATACAGAGAGGAGAATGTTAAATACAGAGAGCGAGAATGTTAAATACAGAGAGAGAGAATGTTAAATACAGAGAGGGAGAATGTTAAATACAGAGAGCGAGAATGTTAAATACAGAGAGCGAGAATGTTAAATACAGAGAGCGAGAATGTTAAATACAGAGAGCGAGAATGTTAAATACAGAGAGTGAGAATGTTAAATACAGAGAGCGAGAATGTTAAATACAGAGAGCGAGAATGTTAAATACAGAGAGCGAGAATGTTAAATACAGAGAGCGAGAATGTTAAATACAGAGAGCGAGAATGTTAAATACAGAGAGGGAGAATGTTAAATACAGAGAGCGAGAATGTTAAATACAGAGAGCGAGAATGTTAAATACAGAGAGCGAGAATGTTAAATACAGAGAGCGAGAATGTTAAATACAGAGAGCGAGAATGTTAAATACAGAGAGCGAGAATGTTAAATACAGAGAGCGAGAATGTTAAATACAGAGAGCGAGAATGTTAAATACAGAGAGCGAGAATGTTAAATACAGAGAGCGAGAATGTTAAATACAGAGAGCGAGAATGTTAAATACAGAGAGCGAGAATGTTAAATACAGAGAGCGAGAATGTTAAATACAGAGAGCGAGAATGTTAAATACAGAGAGCGAGAATGTTAAATACAGAGAGCGAGAATGTTAAATACAGAGAGCGAGAATGTTAAATACAGAGAGCGAGAATGTTAAATACAGAGAGCGAGAATGTGAAATACAGAGAGCGAGAATTGTTTATACAGAGAGCGAGAATGTTAAATACAGAGAGCGAGAATGTTAAATACAGAAAGAGAGAATGTTAAATACAGAGAGCGAATGTTAAATACAGAGAGAGAGAATGTTAAATACAGAGAGCGAGAATGTTAAATACAGAGAGCGAGAATGTTAAATACAGAGAGCGAGAATGTTAAATACAGAGAGCGAGAATGTTAAATACAGAGAGCGAGAATGTTAAATACAGAGAGCGAGAATGTTAAATACAGAGAACCATAATGTTAAATACAGAGAGCGAGAATGTTAAATACAGAGAGCGAGAATGTTAATTACAGAGAGCGAGAATGTTAAATACAGAGAACAGGAATGTTAAATACAGAGAGCGAGAATGTTAAATACTGAGATAGAGAATGTTAAATACAGAGAGGGAGAAAGTTAATACAGAGAGCGAGAATGTTAAATACAGAGAGCTCGAATTTTAAATACAGAGAGCTCGAATGTTAAATACAGAGAGGGAGGGAATTTTAAATACAGAGAGCGAGGATGTTAAATACAGAGAGCGAGAATGTTAAATACAGAGAGCGAGAATGTTAAATACAGAGAGAGAATGTTAAATACAGAGAGCGAGAATGTTAAATACAGAGAGCGAGAATGTTAAATACAGAGAGCGAGAATGTTAAATACAGCGAACGAGAATTTTAAATACAGAGAGCGAGAATGTTAAATACAGAGAGCGAGAATGTTAAATACAGAGAGCGAGAATGTTAAATACAGAGAGCGAGAATGTTAAATACAGAGAGCGAGAATGTTAAATACAGAGAGCGAGAATGTTAAATACAGAGAGCGAGAATGTTAAATACAGAGAGCGAGAATGTTAAATACAGAGAGCGAGAATGTTAAATACAGAGAGCGAGAATGTTAAATACAGAGAGCGAGAATGTTAAATACAGAGAGCGAGAATGTTAAATACAGAGAGGAGAGAATGTTAAATACAGAGAGAGAGACTGTTAAATACAGAGAGCGAGAATGTTAAATACAGAGAGAGAATGTTAAATACAGAGAGCGAGAATGTTAAATACAGAGAGGAGAATGTAAATACAGAGAGCGAGAATGTTAAATACAGAGAGCGAGAATGTTAAATACAGAGAGGAGAATGTTAAATACAGAGAGCGAGAATGTTAAATACAGAGAGCGAGAATGTTAAATACAGAGAGCGAGAATGTTAAATACAGAGAGAGAGAATGTTAAATACAGAGAGCGAGAATGTTAAATACAGAGAGCGAGAATGTTAAATATAGAGAGCGAATGTTAAATACAGGGAGAGAATTTTAAATACAGAGAGCGAGAATGTTAAATACAGAGAGTCAGAATGTTAAATACAGAGAGCGAGAATGTTAAATACAGAGAGCGAGAATGTTAAATACAGAGAGCGAGAATGTTAAATACAGAGAGCGAGAATGTTAAATACAGAGAGCGAGAATGTTAAATACAGAGAGCGAGAATGTTAAATACAGAGAGCGAGAATGTTAAATACAGAGAGCGAGAATGTTAAATACAGAGAGCGAGAATGTTAAATACAGAGAGCGAGAATGTTAAATACAGAGAGCGAGAATGTTAAATACAGAGAGCGAGAATGTTAAATACAGAGAGCGAGAATGTTAAATACAGAGAGCGAGAATGTTAAATACAGAGAGCGAGAATGTTAAATACAGAGAGCGAGAATGTTAAATACAGAGAGCGAGAATGTTAAATACAGAGAGCGAGAATGTTAAATACAGAGAGCGAGAATGTTAAATACAGAGAGAGAGAATGTTAAATACAGAGAGCGAGAATGTTAAATACAGAGAGCGAGAATGTTAAATACAGAGAGCGAGAATGTTAAATACAGAGAGCGAGAATTTTAAATACAGAGAGCGAGAATGTTAAATACAGAGAGAGAATGTTAAATACAGAGAGCTAGAATGTTAAATACAGAGAGAGAGAAAATGTTAAATACAGAAAAGAGAATGTTAAATATAGAGAGCGAGAATGTTAAATACAGAGAGAGAATGTTAAATACAGAGAGGAGAATGTTAAATACAGAGAGCGAGAATGTTAATACAGAGAGCTAGAATGTTAAATACAGAGAGTGAGAATGTTAAATACAGAGAGTGAGAATGTTACTACAGAGAGTAGAATGTTAAATACAGAGAGCGAGAATGTTAAATACAGAGAGAGAGAATGTTAAATACAGAGAGCGAGAATGTTAAATACAGAGAGCAAGAATGTTAAATACAGAGAGAGAGAATGTGAAATACAATGAGCGAGAATGTTAAATACAGAGAGCAAGAATGTTAAATACAGAGAGCGAGAATGTTAAATACAGAGAGAGAATGTTAAATACAGAGAGAGAGAATGTTAAATACAAAGGAAGAGAATGTTAAATACAGAGAGAGAGAATGTTAAATACAGAGGGAGAGAATGTTAAATACAGAGGGAGAGAATGTTAAATACAGAGAGCGAGAATGTTAAATACAGAGAGCGAGAATGTTAAATACAGAGAGCGAGAATGTTAAATACAGAGAGCGAGAATGTTAAATACAGTGAGCGAGAATGTTAAATACAGAGAGCGAGAATGTTAAATACAGAGAGCGAGAATGTTAAATACAGAGAGCGAGAATGTTAAATACAGAGAGCGAGAATGTTAAATACAGAGAGCGAGAATGTTAAATACAGAGAGCGAGAATGTTAAATACAGAGAGCGAGAATGTTAGATGCAGAGAGCGAGAATGTTAAATACAGAGAGCGAGAATGTTAAATACAGAGAGCGAGAATGTTAAATACAGAGAGCGAGAATGTTAAATACAGAGAGCGAGAATGTTATATACAGAGAGCGAGAATGTTAAGTACAGAGAGCGAGAATGTTAAATACAGAGAGCGAGAATGTTAAATACAGAGAGCGAGAATGTTAAATACAGAGAGAGAATGTTAAATACAGAGAGCGAGAATGTTAAATACAGAGAGCTCGAATGTTAAATACAGAGAGCGAGAATGTTAAATACAGAGAGCGAGAATGTTAAATACAGAGAGCGAGAATGTTAAATACAGAGAGCGAGAATGTTAAATACAGAGAGCGAGAATGTTAAATACAGAGAGCGAGAATGTTAAATACAGAGAGCGAGAATGTTAAATACAGAGAGCGAGAATGTTAAATACAGAGAGCGAGAATGTTAAATACAGAGAGCGAGAATGTTAAATACAGAGAGCGAGAATGTTAAATACAGAGAGCGAGAATGTTAAATACAGAGAGCGAGAATGTTAAATACAGAGAGCGAGAATGTTAAATACAGAGAGCGAGAATGTTAAATACAGAGAGTGAGAATGTTAAATACAGAGAGCGAGAATGTTAAATACAGAGAGCGAGAATGTTAAATACAGAGAGCGAGAATGTTAAATACAGAGAGCGAGAATGTTAAATACAGAGAGAGAGAATGTGAAATACAGAGAGCGAGAATGTTAAATACAGAGAGCGAGAATGTTAAATACAGAGAGCGAGAATGTTAAATACAGAGAGCGAGAATGTTAAATACAGAGAGCGAGAATGTTAAATACAGAGAGCGAGAATGTTAAATACAGAGAGCGAGAATGTTAAATACAGAGAGCGAGAATGTTAAATACAGAGAGCGAGAATGTTAAATACAGAGAGAGAGAATGTTAAATACAGAGAGCGAGAATGTTAAATACAGAGAGAGAGAATGTTAAATACAGAGAGAGAATGTTAAATACAGAGAGAGAGAATGTTAAATACAGAGAGAGAGAATGTTAAATACAGAGAGAGAGAATGTTAAATACAGAGAGAGAGAATGTTAAATACAGAGAGAGAATGTTAAATACAGAGAGAGAGAATGTTAAATACAGAGAGCGAGAATGTTAAATACAGAGAGCGAGAATGTTAAATACAGAGAGAGAGAATGTTAAATACAGAGAGCGAGAATGTTAATTACAGAGAGCGAGAATGTTAAATACAGAGAGAGAGAATGTTAAATACAGAGAGAGAGAATGTTAAATACAGAGAGCGAGAATGTTAAATACAGAGAGCGAGAATGTTAAATACAGAGAGCGAGAATGTTAAATACAGAGAGCGAGAATGTTAAATACAGAGAGCGAGAATGTTAAATACAGAGAGCGAGAATGTTAAATACAGAGAGCGAGAATGTTAAATACAGAGAGAGAGAATGTTAAATACAGAGAGAGAGAATGTTAAATACAGAGAGCGAGAATGTTAATACAGAGAGCAGAATGTTAAATACAGAGAGTGAGAGAATGTTAAATACAGAGAGAGAGAATGCTAAATACAGAGAGCGAGAATGTTAAATACAGAGAGCGCGAATGTTAAATACAGAGAGCGAGAATGTTAAATACAGAGAGCGAGAATGTTAAATACCGAGAGTGACAATTTTAAATACAGAGAGCGGGAATGTTAAATCCAGAGAGAGAAAATGTTAAATACAGAAATAGAGAATGTTAAATACAGAGAGCGAGAATGTTAAATACAGAGAGCATGAATGTTAAATACAAAGTGAGAAAATGTTAAATACAGAGAGAGAGAACTTGAAATACCGAGAGCGAGAATGTTAAATACAGAGAGCGAGAATGTTAAATACAGAGAGCGAGAATGTTAAATACAGAGAGCGAGAATGTTAAATACAGAGAGCGAGAATGTTAAATACAGAGAGAGAGAATGTTAAATACAGAGAGCTCGAATGTTAAATACAGAGAGCGAGAATGTTAAATACAGAGAGCGAGAATGTTAAATACAGAGAGCGAGAATGTTAAATACAGAGAACGAGAATGTTAAATACAGAGAGCGAAGATGTTAAATACAGAGAGAGAGATGTTAAATACAGAGAGCGAGAATGTTAAATACAGAGAGCGAGAATGTTAAATACAGAGAGCGAGAATGTTAAATACAGAGAGCGAGAATGTTAAATACAGAGAGAGAGAATGTTAAATACAGAGAGCGAGAATGTTAAATACAGAGAGCGAGAATGTTAAATACAGAGAGCGAGAATGTTAAATACAGAGAGCGAGAATGTTAAATACAGAGAGCGAGAATGTTAAATACAGAGAGCGAGAATGTTAAATACAGAGAGCGAATGTTATATATACAGAGAGCGAGAATGTTAAATACAGAGAGTGACAATGTTAAATACAGAGAGCGAGAATTTTTAATACAGAGAGCGAGAATGTTAAATACAGAGAGCGAGAATGTTAAATACAGAGAGTGAGAATGTTAAATACAGAGAGAGAGAATGTTAAATACAGAGAGCGAGAATGTTAAATACAGAGAGCGAGAATGTTAAATACAGACAGCGAGAATGTTAAATACAGAAACCGCGAATGTTAAATACAGAGAGAGAATGTTATATACAGAGAGCGAGAATGTTAAATAAAGAGAGCGCGAATATTAAATACAGAGAGAGAATGTTAAATACAGAGAGAGAATGTTAAATACAGAGAGCGAGAATGTTAAATACAGAGAGCGCGAATGTTAAATACAGAGAGAGAATGTTAAATACAGAGAGCGAGAATGTTAAATACAGAGAGCGAGAATGTTAAATACAGAGAGCGAGAATGTTAAATACAGAGAGCGAGAATGTTAAATACAGAGAGCGAGAATGTTAAATACAGAGAGAGAGAATGTTAAATACAGAGAGCGAGAATGTTAAATACAGAGAGCGAGAATGTTAAATACAGAGAGCGAGAATGTTAAATACAGAGAGCGAGAATGTTAAATACAGAGAGCGAGAATGTTAAATACAGAGAGCGAGAATGTTAAATACAGAGAGCGAGAATGTTAAATACAGAGAGCGAGAATGTTAAATACAGAGAGCGAGAATGTTAAATACAGAGAGCGAGAATGTTAAATACAGAGAGCGAGAATGTTAAATACAGAGAGCGAGAATGTTAAATACAGAGAGCGAGAATGTTAAATACAGAGAGATAGAATGTTAAATACAGAGAGCGAGAAGGTTAAATACAGAGAGCGAGAATGTTAAATACAGAGAGCGAGAATGTTAAATAAAGAGAGCGAGAATGTTAAATACAGAGAGTGAGAAGGTTTAAATACAGAGGGCGCGAATGTTAAATACAGAGAATGTTATATACAGAGAGCGTTAATGTTAAGTACAGAGAGCGCGATTATTAAATACAGAGAGAGAAAGTTAAATACAGAGAGCGAGAATGTTAAATAAAGAGAGTGAGAATGTTAAATACAGAGAGCGAGAATGTTAAATACAGAGAGCGAGAATGTTAAATACAGAGAGCGAGAATGTTAAATACAGAGAGAGAGAATGTTAAATACAGAGAGCGAGAATGTAATATACAGAGAGCGCGAATGTTAAATACAGAGAGCGCGAATGTTAAATACAGAGAGCGAGAATGTTAAATACAGAGAGCGAGAATGTTAAATACAGAGAGCGAGAATGTTAAATACAGAGAGCAAGAATGTTAAATACAGAGAGCGAGAATGTTAAATACAGAGAGCGAGAATGTTAAATACAGAGAGCGAGAATGTTAAATACAGAGAGCGAGAATGTTAAATACAGAGAGCGAGAATGTTAAATACAGAGAGCGAGAATGTTAAATACAGAGAGCGAGAATGTTAAATACAGAGAGCGAGAATGTTAAATACAGAGAGCGAGAATGTTAAATACAGAGAGCGAGAATGTTAAATACAGAGAGCGAGAATGTTAAATACAGAGAGCGAGAATGTTAAATACAGAGAGCGAGAATGTTAAATACAGAGAGCGAGAATGTTAAATACAGAGAGCGAGAATGTTAAATACAGAGAGCGAGAATGTTAAATACAGAGAGCGAGAATGTTAAATACAGAGAGCGAGAATGTTAAATACAGAGAGCGAGAATGCTAAATACAGAGAGCGAGAATGTTAAATACAGAGAGCGAGATTGTGAAATACAGAGAGCGTGAATGGTATATACAGAGAGAGAATGTTAAATACAGACAGCAAGAATGTTAAATACAGAGAGAGAAAATGTTAAATACAGAAAGAGAGAATGTTAAATACAGAGAGCGAGAATGTTAAATACAGAGGGAGAGAATGTTAAATACAGAGAGCGAGAATGTTAAATACAGAGAGGGAGAAGGTTTAAATACAGAGAGCGAGAATGTTAAATACAGAGAGCGAGAATTTTAAATACAGAGAGCGAGAATGTTAAATACAGAGAGCGAGAATGTTAAATACAGAGAGAGAGAATGTTAAATACAGAGAGCGAGAATGTTAAATACAGAGGAGCGAGAATGTTAAATACAGAGGAGAGAATGTTAAATACAGAGAGCGAGAATGTTAAATACAGAGAGCGAGAATGTTAAATACAGAGAGCGAGAATGTTAAATACAGAGAGCGAGAATGTTAAATACAGAGAGCGAGAATGTTAAATACAGAGAGCGAGAATGTTAAATACAGAGAGAGAGAATGTGAAATACAATGAGCGAGAATGTTAAATACAGAGAGCAAGAATGTTAAATACAGAGAGAGAGAATGTGAAATACAATGAGCGAGAATGTTAAATACAGAGAGCGACAATGTTAAATACAGAGAGCGAGAATGTTAAATACAGAGAGCGAGAATGTTAAATACAGAGAGCGAGAATGTTAAATACAGAGAGCGAGAATGTTAAATACAGAGAGCGAGAATGTTAAATACAGAGAGCGAGAATGTTAAATACAGAGAGCGAGAATGTTAAATACAGAGAGCGAGAATGTTAAATACAGAGAGCGAGAATGTTAAATACAGAGAGCGAGAATGTTAAATACAGAGAGCGAGAATGTTAAATACAGAGAGCGAGAATGTTAAATACAGAGAGCGAGAATGTTAAATACAGCGAGCGAGAATGTTAAATACAGAGAGCGAGAATGTTAAATACAGAGAGCGAGAATGTTAAATACAGAGAGCGAGAATGTTAAATACAGAGAGCGAGAATGTTAAATACAGAGAGAGAGAACGTTAAATACAGAGAGCGAGAATGTTAAATACAGAGAGAGAATGTTAAATACAGAGAGCGAGAATGTTAAATACAGAGAGCGAGAATGTTAAATACAGAGAGCGAGAATGTTAAATACAGAGATGGAGAATGTTAAATACAGAGAGCGAGAATGTTAAATACAGAGAGCGAGAATGTTAAATACAGAGAGCGAGAATGTTTAATACAGAGAGCGAGAATGTTAAATACAGAGAGCGAGAATGTTAAATACAGAGAGCGAGAATGTTAAATACAGAGAGCGAGAATGTTAAATACAGAGAGCGAGAATGTTAAATACAGAGAGAGAATGTTAAATACAGAGAGCGAGAATGTTAAATACAGAGAGCGAGAATGTTAAATACAGAGAGCGAGAATGTTAAATACAGAGAGCGAGAATGTTAAATACAGAGAGCGAGAATGTTAAATACAGAGAGCGAGAATGTTAAATACAGAGAGCGAGAATGTTAAATACAGAGAGAGAGAATGTTAAATACAGAGAGAGAGAATGTTAAATACAGAGAGCGAGAATGTTAAATACAGAGAGGAGAATGTTTAATACAGAGAGAGAGAATGTTAAATACAGGAGGAGAATGTTAAATACAGAGAGAGAGAATGTTAAATACAGAGAGAGAGAATGTTAAATACAGAGTGTGAGAATGTTAAATACAGAGAGAGAATGTTAAATACAGAGAGAGAGAATGTTAAATACAGAGAGTGAGAATGTTAAATACAGAGAGAGAATGTTAAATACAGAGAGTGACAATTTTAAATACAGAGAGAGAGAATGTTAAATACAGAGAGAGAGAATGTTAAATACAGAGGTAGAGAATGTTAAATACAGAGAGTGAGAATGTTAAATACAGAGAGCGAGAATGTTAAATACAGAGAAAGGGAATGTTAAATACAGAGAGAGAGAATGTTAAATACAGAGAGAGAGAATGTTAAATACAGAGAGCGAGAATGTTAAATACAGAGAGCGAGAATGTTAAATACAGAGAGCGAGAATGTTAAATACAGAGAGAGAGAATGTTAAATACAGAGAGCGAGAATGTTAAATACAGAGAGCGAGAATGTTAAATACAGAGAGCGAGAATGTTAAATACAGAGAGCGAGAATGTTAAATACAGAGAGAGAGAATGTTAAATACAGAGAGCGAGAATGTTAAATACAGAGAGGGAGAATGTTAAATACAGAGAGAGAGAATGTTAAATACAGAGAGCGAGAATGTTAAATACAGAGAGCGAGAATGTTAAATACAGAGAGAGAGAATGTTAAATACAGAGAGCGAGAATGTTAAATACAGAGAGCGAGAATGTTAAATACAGAGAGCGAGAATGTTAAATACAGAGAGCGAGAATGTTAAATACAGAGAGCGAGAATGTTAAATACAGAGAGCGAGAATGTTAAATACAGAGAGCGAGAATGTTAAATACAGAGAGAGAGAATGTTAAATACAGAGAGCGAGAATGTTAAATACAGAGAGCGAGAATGTTAAATACAGAGAGCGAGAATGTTAAATACAGAGAGCGAGAATGTTAAATACAGAGAGCGAGAATGTTAAATACAGAGAGCGAGAATGTTAAATACAGAGAGCGAGAATGTTAAATACAGAGAGCGAGAATGTTAAATACAGAGAGCGAGAATGTTAAATACAGAGAGCGAGAATGTTAAATACAGAGAGCGAGAATGTTAAATACAGAGAGCGAGAATGTTAAATACAGAGAGCGAGAATGTTAAATACAGAGAGCGAGAATGTTAAATACAGAGAGCGAGAATGTTAAGTACAGAGAGCGAGAATGTTAAATACAGAGAGCGAGAATGTTAAATACAGAGGGAGAGAATGTTAAATACAGAGAGCGAGAATGTTAAATACAGAGAGCGCGAATGTTAAATACAGAGAGAGAATGTTAAATACAGAGAGCGAGAATGTTAAATACAGAGAGAGAGAATGTTAAATACAGAGAGGAAGAATGTTAAATACAGAGAGAGAGAATGTTAAATACAGAGAGAGAGAATGTTAAATACAGAGAGAGAGAATGTTAAATACAGAGAGAGAGAATGTTAAATACAGAGAGAGAGAATGTTAAATACAGAGAGTGAGAATGTTAAATACAGAGAGTGAGAATGTTAAATACAGAGAGAGAGAATGTTAAATACAGAGAGAGAGAATGTTAAATACAGAGAGAGAGAATGTTAAATACAGAGAGAGAGAATGTTAAATACAGAGAGAGAGAATGTTAAATACAGAGAGAGAGAATGTTAAATACAGAGAGAGAGAATGTTAAATACAGAGAGAGAGAATGTTAAATACAGAGAGCGCGAATGTTAAATACAGAGAGAGAATGTTAAATACAGAGAGAGAGAATGTTAAATACAGAGAGAGAATGTTAAATACAGAGAGAGAGAATGTTAAATACAGAGAGAGAGAATGTTAAATACAGAGAGAGAATGTTAAATACAGAGAGAGAATGTTAAATACAGAGAGAGAGAATGTTAAATACAGAGAGAGAGAATGTTAAATACAGAGAGTGAGAATGTTAAATACAGAGAGAGAGAATGTTAAATACAGAGAGAGAGAATGTTAAATACAGAGAGCGAGAATGTTAAATACAGAGAGAGAATGTTAAATACAGAGAGAGAGAATGTTAAATACAGAGAGCGAGAATGTTAAATACACAGGGAGAGAATGTTAAATACAGAGAGAGAGAATGTTAAATACAGAGAGCGAGAATGTTAAATACAGAGAGAGAGAATGTTAAATACAGAGAGAGAGAATGTTAAATACAGAGAGAGAGAATGTTAAATACAGAGAGAGAGAATGTTAAATACAGAGAGAGAATGTTAAATACAGAGAGCGAGAATGTTAAATACAGAGAGAGAGAATGTTAAATACAGAGAGAGAGAATGTTAAATACAGAGAGAGAGAATGTTAAATACAGAGAGGAAGAATGTTAAATACAGAGGGAGAGAATGTTAAATACAGAGAGAGAGAATGTTAAATACAGAGAGCGAGAATGTTAAATACAGAGAGAGAGAATGTTAAATACAGAGAGAGAGAATGTTAAATACAGAGAGAGAGAATGTTAAATACAGAGAGAGAGAATGTTAAATACAGAGAGAGAGAATGTTAAATACAGAGAGAGAGAATGTTAAATACAGAGAGCGAGAATGTTAAATACAGAGAGCGAGAATGTTAAATACAGAGAGAGAGAATGTTAAATACAGAGAGCGAGAATGTTAAATACAGAGAGCGAGAATGTTAAATCCATAGAGGGAGAATGTTAAATACAGAGAGCGAGAATGTTAAATACAGAGAGAGAGAATGTTAAATACAGCGGGAGAGAATGTTAAATACAGAGAGCTTGAAGGTTCAATACATAGAGCTCGAATGTTAAATCTAGAGAGCGAGAATGTTAAATACAGAGAGCGAGAATGTTAAATACAGAGAGCGAGAATGTTAAATACAGAGAGCGAGAATGTTAAATACAGAGAGCGAGAATGTTAAATACAGAGAGCGAGAATGTTAAATACAGAGAGCGAGAATGTTAAATACAGAGAGCGAGAATGTTAAATACAGAGAGCGAGAATGTTAAATACAGAGAGCGAGAATGTTAAATACAGAGAGCGAGAATGTTAAATACAGAGAGCGAGAATGTTAAATACAGAGAGCGAGAATGTTAAATACAGAGAGCGAGAATGTTAAATACAGAGAGCGAGAATGTTAAATACAGAGAGCGAGAATGTTAAATACAGAGAGCGAGAATGTTAAATACAGAGAGCGAGAATGTTAAATACAGAGAGCGAGAATGTTAAATACAGAGAGCGAGAATGTTAAATACAGAGAGCGAGAATGTTAAATACAGAGAGCGAGAATGTTAAATACAGAGAGCGAGAATGTTAAATACAGAGAGTGAGAATGTTAAATACAGAGAGCGAGAATGTTAAATACAGAGAGCGAGAATGTTAAATACAGAGAGCGAGAATGTTAAATACAGAGAGTGAGAATGTTAAATACAGAGAGCGAGAATGTTAAATACAGAGAGCGAGAATGTTAAATACAGAGAGCGAGAATGTTAAATACAGAGAGCGAGAATGTTAAATACAGAGAGAGAGAATGTTAAATACAGAGAGGAGAATGTTAAATACAGAGAGCGAGAATGTTAAATACAGAGAGAGAGAATGTGAAATACAGTGAGCGAGAATGTGAAATACAGAGAGCGAGAATATGAAATGCAGAGAGCGAGAATGTTAAATACAGAGGGAGAGAATGTTAAATACAGAGAGCGAGAATGTTAAATACAGAGAGAGAGAATGTTAAATACAGAGAGAGAGAATGTTAAATACAGAGAGAGAGAATGTTAAATACAGAGAGAGAGAATTTAAATACAGAGAGAGAGAATGTTAAATACAGAGAGAGAGAATGTTAAATACAGAGGGGAGAGAATTTTAAATACAGAGAGAGAGAATGTTTAATGCAGAGGGAGAGAATGTTAAATACAGAGAGCGAGAATGTTAAATACAGAGAGAGAGAATGTTAAATACAGAGAGAGAGAATGTTAAATACAGAGAGAGAGAATGTTAAATACAGAGAGCGAGAATGTTAAATACAGAGAGAGAGAATGTTAAATACAGAGAGCGAGAATGTTAAATACAGAGAGAGAGAATGTTAAATACAGAGAGAGAGAATGTTAAATACAGAGAGCGAGAATGTTAAATACAGAGAGAGAGAATGTTAAATACAGAGAGCGAGAATGTTAAATACAGAGAGCGAGAATGTTAAATACAGAGAGCGAGAATGTTAAATACAGAGAGCGAGAATGTTAAATACAGAGAGAGAGAATGTTAAATACAGAGAGCGAGAATGTTAAATACAGAGAGCGAGAATGTTAAATACAGAGAGTGAGAATGTTAAATACAGAGAGCGAGAATGTTAAATACAGAGAGTGAGAATGTTAAATACAGAGAGCGAGAATGTTAAATACAGAGAGCGAGAATGTTAAATACAGAGAACGAGAATGTTAAATACAGAGAGCGAGAATGTTAAATACAGAGAGCGAGAATGTTAAATACAGAGAGCGAGAATGTTAAATACAGAGAGCGAGAATGTTAAATACAGAGAGCGAGAATGTTAAATACAGAGAGCGAGAATGTTAAATACAGAGAGAGAGAATGTTAAATACAGAGAGAGAGAATGTTAAATACAGAGAGCGAGAATGTTAAATACAGAGAGCGAGAATGTTAAATACAGAGAGCGAGAATGTTAAATACAGAGAGCGAGAATGTTAAATACAGAGAGCGAGAATGTTAAATACAGAGAGCGAGAATGTTAAATACAGAGAGCGAGAATGTTAAATACAGAGAGCGAGAATGTTAAATACAGAGAGCGAGAATGTTAAATACAGAGAGCGAGAATGTTAAATACAGAGAGCGAGAATGTTAAATACAGAGAGCGAGAATGTTAAATACAGAGAGCGAGAATGTTAAATACAGAGAGCGAGAATGTTAAATACAGAGAGAGAATGTTAAATACAGAGAGCGAGAATGTTAAATACAGTGAGGAGAATGTTAAATACAGATGGAGAGAATGATAAATACAGAGAGGGAGAATGTTAAATACAGAGAGCGAGAATGTTAAATAAGGGGGAGAGAAATTTAAATACAGTGGTAGAGAATGTTAAATACAGAGAGGGAGAATGTTAAATACAGAGAGAGAGAATGTTAAATACAGAGAGGGAGAATGTTAAATACAGAGGGAGAGAATGTTAAATACAGAGGGAGAGAATGTTAAATACAGAGAAGAGAATGTTCAATACAGTGAGAGAGAATGTTAAATACAGAGAGAGAGAATGTTAAATACAGAGAGGTCGAATGTTAAATACAGAGAAGGCGAATGTTAAATACAGAGATAGAAAGTTATATACAGAGAGCGAGAATGTTAAAAACAGAGAGCGCGAATATTAAATATAGAGAGAGAATGTTAAATACCGAGAGCGAGAATGTTAAAAGCAGAGAGAGAATGTTAAATACAGAGAGTGAGAATGTTAAATACAGAGAGCGAGAATGTTAAATACAGAGAGCGAGAATGTTAAATACAGAGAGCGAGAATGTTAAATACAGAGAGAGAATGTTAAAAACAGAGAGCGAGAATGTTAAATACAGAGAGCTCGAATGTTAAATACAGAGAGCGAGAATGTTAAATACAGAGAGCTCGAATGTTAAATACAGAGAGCGAGAATGTTAAATACAGAGAGCGAGAATGTTAAATACAGAGAGCGAGAATGTTAAATACAGAGAGCGAGAATGTTAAATACAGAGAGCGAGAATGTTAAATACAGAGAGCGAGAATGTTAAATACAGAGAGCGAGAATGTTAAATACAGAGAGCGAGAATGTTAAATACAGAGAGCGAGAATGTTAAATACAGAGGGAGAGAATGTTAAATACAGAGAGCGAGAATGTTAAATACAGAGAGCGAGAATGTTAAATACAGAGAGCGAGAATGTTAAATACAGAGAGCGAGAATGTTAAATACAGAGAGCGAGAATGTTAAATACAGAGAGCGAGAATGTTAAATACAGAGAGCGAGAATGTTAAATACAGAGAGAGAGAATGTTAAATACAGAGAGTGAGAATGTTAAATACAGAGAGCGAGAATGTTAAATACAGAGATCAAATGTTATATATACAGAGAGCGAGAATGTTAAATACAGAGAGAGAGAATGTTAAATACAGAGAGCGAGAATGTTAAATACAGAGAGCGAGAATGTTAAATACAGAGAGCGAGAATGTTAAATACAGAGAGAGAGAATGTTAAATACAGAGAGAGAATGTTAAATACAGAGAGTGAGAATGTTAAATACAGAGAGCGAGAATGTTTAATACAGAGAGCGAGAATGTTAAATACAGAGAGCGAGAATGTTAAATACAGAGAGCGAGAATGTTAAATACAGAGAGCGAGAATGTTAAATACAGAGGAGAGAATGTTAA
Source organism: Carcharodon carcharias (assembly GCF_017639515.1). Taxonomy (NCBI): domain Eukaryota; kingdom Metazoa; phylum Chordata; class Chondrichthyes; order Lamniformes; family Lamnidae; genus Carcharodon; species Carcharodon carcharias. The sequence continues at coordinate 28,509 of NW_024470593.1, read as the reverse complement.
ATACAGAGAGGCGAGAATGTTAAATACAGAGAGCGAGAATGTTAAATTCAGTGAGCGAGAATGTTAAATACAGTAGAGCGAATGTTAATACAGGAGACGAGAATGATCAATACTGAGAGCGAGAATGTTAATACAGAGAGTCGAGAATGTTAATAGCGAGAGCGAAAATTTTAAATACAGAGAGCAGAGTATGTTAAATACAGAGAGGCGAGAAAGTTAGATACAGAGAGCGAGAATGTTAAATATAGAGATACGAGAATGTTAATTACAGAGATGCAGAATGGTTAAAACGGAGAGCGAGAATGTTAAATACAGAGAGCGAGAATGTTAATTTCAGGGAGCGAGAATGTTAAATACAGAGAGAGAGAATAGTTAATACAGTAGCGAAAACGAGCGAAATGTTAAATACTGAGGAACGAGAATTTTAAATACTGTGAGCGAGAATGTTAAATTACGAGAGAGCGAGAATGTTAAATTCAGAGGAGCGAGAATGGTAAATACAGAGAGCGAGAATATTAAATACAGAGGGAGAGAATGTTAAATACCGAGGGAGGGAATGTTAAATACAGAGAGGGAGAATGTTAAATACAGAGAGGGACAATGTTAAATACAGAGAGCGAGAATGTTAAATACAGGGGGAGAGAATGTTAAATACAGAGAGCGAGAATGTTAAATACAGAGAGCGAGAATGTTAAATACAGAGAGAGAGAATGTTAAATACAGAGAGCGAGAATGTTAAATACAGAGAGAGAGAATGTTAAATACAGAGAGAGAGAATGTTAAATACCGAGAGCGAGAATGTTAAATACAGAGATGGAGAATGTTAAATACAGAGAGCGAGAATGTTAAATACAGAGAGTGAGAATGTTAAATACAGAGAGAGAGAATGTTAAATACAGAGAGCGAGAATGTTAAATACAGAGAGGGAGAATGTTAAATACAGAGAGCGAGAATGTTAAATACAGAGAGAGAGAATGTTAAATACAGAGAGCGAGAATGTTAAATACAGAGAGGGAGAGAATGTTAAATACAGAAGAGAGAGAATGTTAAATACAGAGAGAGAGAATGTTAAATACAGAGAGGAGAATGTTAAATACAGAGAATGTTAAATACAGAGAGCGAGAATGTTAAATACAGAGAGCGAGAATGTTAAATACAGAGAGCGAGAAAGTTAAATACAGAGAGCGAGAATGTTAAATACAGAGAGGGAGAATGTTAAATACAGAGAGAGAGAGAATGTTAAATACAGAGAGAGAGAATGTTAAATACAGAGAATGTTATATACAGAGAAAGATAATGTTAAGTACAGAGAGCGCGATTATTAAATACAGAGAGATAATGTTAAATACAGAGAGCGAGAATGTTAAATGCAGAGAGAGAATGTTAGCAACAGAGAGCGAGAATGTTAAATACAGAGAGCGAGAATGTTAAATACAGAGAGAGAATGTTAAATACAGAGAGCGAGAATGTTAAATACAGAGAGCGAGAATGTTAAATACAGAGAGCGAGAATGTTAAATACAGAGAGCGAGAATGTTAAATACAGAGAGAGAGAATGTTAAATACAGAGAGAGAGAATTTTAAATACAGAGAGAGAGAATGTTAAATACAGAGAGCGAGAATGTTAAATACAGAGAGAGAGAATGTTAAATACAGAGAGCGAGAATGTTAAATACAGAGAGCAAGAATGTTAAATACAGAGAGCGAGAATGTTAAATACAGAGAGCGAGAATGTTAAATACAGAGAGAGAGAATGTTAAATACAGAGAGAGAGAATGTTAAATACAGAGAGAGAGAATGTTAAATACAGAGAGCGAGAATGTTAAATACAGAGAGAGAATGTTAAATACAGAGAGCGAGAATGTTAAATACAGAGAGTGAGAATGTTAAATACAGAGAGCGAGAATGTTAAATACAGAGAGCGAGAATGTTAAATACAGAGAGAGAGAATGTTAAATACAGAGAGAGAGAATGTTAAATACAGAGAGCGAGAATGTTAAATACAGAGAGAGAGAATGTTAAATACAGAGAGAGAGAATGTTAAATACAGAGAGCGAGAATGTTAAATACAGAGAGCGAGAATGTTAAATACAGCGAACGAGAATGTTAAATACAGAGAGGAGAATGTTAAATACAGAGAGCGAGAATGTTAAATACAGAGAGCGAGAATGTTAAATACAGAGAGCGAGAATGTTAAATACAGAGAGCGAGAATGTTAAATACAGAGAGCGAGAATGTTAAATACAGAGAGCGAGAATGTTAAATACAGAGAGCGAGAATGTTAAATACAGAGAGAGAGAATGTTAAATACAGAGAGCGAGAATGTTAAATACAGAGAGCGAGAATGTTAAATACAGAGAGAGAGAATGTTAAATACAGAGAGAGAGAATGTTAAATACAGAGAGCGAGAATGTTAAATACAGAGAGAGAGAATGTTAAATACAGAGAGCGAGAATGTTAAATACAGAGAGCGAGAATGTTAAATACAGAGAGCGAGAATGTTAGATACAGAGAGTGAGAATGTTAAATACAGAGAGAGAGAATGTTAAATATAGAGAGAGAGAATGTTAAATACAGAGAGAGAGAGAATGTTAAATACAGAGAGCGAGAATGTTAAATACAGAGTGAGAGAATGTTAAATACAGAGAGAGAGAGTGTAAAATACAGAGGTAGAGAATGTTAAATACCGAGAGTGACAATTTTAAATACAGAGAGCGAGAATGTTAAATCCAGAGAGGCGAGAATGTTATATACAGAGAGCGAGAATGTTAAATACAGAGAGCGAGAATGTTAAATACAGAGCGAGGAATGTTATATACAGAGAGGGAGACTGTTAAATACAGAGCGGAGAATGTTAAATACAGAGAGATGAGAATGTTAAATAAGAGAGGGAGATGTTAAATACAGAGAGCGAGAATGTTTAATACAGAGAGTGAGAATGTTAAATACAGAGAGCGAGAATGTTAAATACAGAGAAAGAGAATGTTAAATACAGAGAGGGAGAATGTTAAATACAGAGAGAGAGAATGTTAAATACAGAGAGAGAGAATGTTAAATACAGAAGAGAGAATGTTAAATACAGAGGAGAGAATGTTAAATACAGAGAGAGAGAATGTTAAATACAGAGAGGAGAGAATGTTAAATACAGAGAGAGAGAATGTTTAAATCTAGAGGGAGAGAATGTTAAATAAGAGAGAGGAGAATGTTAAATAAAGGAGGGAGAGAATGTTAAATACAGAGAGAGAGAATGTTAAATACAGAGAGAGAGAAATGTTTAAATACTGGGAGGGAGAGAATGTGAAATACAGTGAGCGAGAATATTAAATACAGAGGGGAGAGAAGTGTTAAATACAGAGAGGGAGAGAATGTTTAATACAGAGAGAGAGAATGTTAAATACAGAGAGGCGAGAATGTTAAATACAGAGAGAGAGAATGTTAAATACAGAGAGAGAGAGGAATGTTAGAATTCAGAGAGTAGAGAATTGTTAAATACAGAGGAGAGAGGAGATGTTTAATACAGAGGGAGTGAGAATGTTAAATACAGAGAGCGAGAATGTTAAATACAGAGAGCGAGAATGTTAAATACAGAGAGAGAGAATGTTAAATACAGAGAGAGAGAATGTTAAATACAGAGAGCGAGGAATGTTAAATACAGAGAGGAGAGAATGTTTAAATACAGAGAGCGAGAATGTTAAATACAGAGAGAGAGAATGTTAAATACAGAGAGAGAGATGTTAAATACAGAGAGAGAATGTTAAATACAGAGAGCGAGAATGTTAAATACAGAGAGCGAGAATGTTAAATACAGAGAGCGAGAATCTTAAATACAGAGAGCGAGAATTTTAAATACAGTGAGCGAGAATGTGAAATACAGTGAGCGAGAATATTAAATACAGAGGGAGGGAATGTTAAATATAGAGGGAGAGAATGTTATATGCACAGGAGGAGAATGTTAAATACAGAGAGCGAGAATGTTAAATACAGAGAGCGAGAATGTTAAATACAGAGAGCGAGAATGTTAAATACAGAGAGCGAGAATGTTAAATACAGAGGGAGAGAATGTTAAATACAGAGAGCGAGAATGTTAAATACAGAGAGGAGAATGTTTAATACAGGGGAGAGAATGTTAAATACAGAGAGAGAGAATGTAAATACAGAGATTGAGAATGTTAAATGCAGTGAACGAGAAGGTTAAATACAGAGAGCGAGAATGTTAAATACAGAGGGAGAGAATGTTAAATACAGAGAGCGAGAATGTTAAATACAGAGAGGGAGAAGGTTTAAATACAGAGAGCGAGAATGTTAAATACAGAGAACGAGAATTTTAAATACAGAGAGAGAGAATGTTAAATACAGAGAGAGAATGTTAAATACAGAGAGCACGAATGTTAAATACAGAGAGAGAGAATGTTAAATACAGAGAGAGAGAGAATGTTAAATACAGAGAGAGAATGTTAAATACAGAGAGAGAGAATGTTAAATACAGAGAGAGAATGTTAAATACAGAGAGCGAGAATGTTAAATACAGAGAAGAGAGAATGTTAATACAGAGAGCGAGAATGTTAAATTACAGAGAGCGCGATATTAAATACAGAGAGGAGAATGTTAAATACAGAGAGCACGAATGTTAAATACAGAGAGAGAATGTCAAATACAGAGAGAGAATGTTAAATACAGAGAGCGAGAATGTAAATACAGAGAGGGAATGTTAAATACAGAGAGCGTGAATGTTATATACAGAGTGCGCGAATGTTAAATACAGAGAAGAATGTCAAATACAGAGAGAGAGAATGTTAAATACAGACAGAGAGAATGTTAAATACAGAGAGCGAGAATGTTAAATACAGAGAGCGAGAATGTTAAATAGAGGGACGAGAATGTTAATACAGGAGGAGACGAACTTTTAATACAAGAGGGCGAGATGTTAAATTACGAGCGGAGAATGTTAAATACACAGGAGCGAGAATGTTAAATAAGAGAGATAGAACTATTAAATACCTAGAGCGAGGAATGTTAATACAGAGAGGAGGAATGTTAAATACAGAGAGCGAGAATGTTAAATACAGAGTAGAATGTTAAATACAGAGAGCGAGAATGTTAAATACAGAGAGGCGAGAATGTTAAATACAGAGAGCGAGAATGTTAAATACAGAGAGCGAGATGTTAAATACAGAGAGAGAGAATGTTAAATACAGAAGAGGAGAACGTTAAATACAGTGAGCGAGAATGTTTATATACAGAGAGCGAGAATGTTAAATACAGAGAGCGAGAATGTTAAATACAGAGAGCAAGAATGTTAAATACAGAGAGCGAGAATGTTAAATACAGAAATAGAGAATGTTAATACAGAGAGCGAGAATGTTAAATGCAGACAGCATGAATGTTAAATACAGAGAGCGAGAATGTTAAATACAGAGAGCGAGAATGTTAAATACAGAGAGCGAAAACGTTCAATAAAAGAGCGAGAATGTTAAATGCAGAGAGCGAGAATGTTAAATACAGAGAGCGAGATGTTAAATACGAGAGCCGAATGTTAAATATAGAGAGGGAGAATGTTAAATACAGCGAGGGAGAATGTTAAATAAAGCGAGGGAGAATGTTAAATACAGAGAGAGAGAGAATGTTAAATACAGAGAGAGAGAATGTTAAATACATAGTGAGAGAATGTTAAATACAGAGAGCGAGAATTTTAAATACAGAGAGCGAGAATGTTAAATACAGAGAGCGAGAATGTTAAATACAGAGAGAGAATGTTAAATACAGAGAGAGAATGTTAAATACAACGGGAGAGAATGTTAAATACAGAGAGCAAGAATGTTAAATACAGAGAGCGAGAATGTTAAATACAGAGAGCGAGAATGTTAAATACAGAGAGCGAGAATGTTAAATACAGAGAGCGAGAATGTTAAATACAGAGAGCGAGAATGTTAAATACAGAGGGAGGGAATGTTAAATACAGAGGGAGAGAATGTTATATGCACAGGAGGAGAATGTTAAATACAGAGAGCGAGAATGTTAAATACAGAGAGCGAGAATGTTAAATACAGAGAGCGAGAATGTTAAATACAGAGAGAGAATGTTAAATACAGAGAGAGAGAATGTTAAATACAGAGAGCGAGAATGTTAAATACAGAGAGCGAGAATGTTAAATACAGAGAGCGAGAATGTTAAATACAGAGAGCGAGAATGTTAAATACAGAGAGAGAGAATGTTAAATACAGAGAGAGAGAATGTTAAATACAGAGAGAGAGAATGTTAAATACAGAGAGCGAGAATGTTAAATACAGAGAGCGAGAATGTTAAATACAGAGAGCGAGAATGTTAAATACAGAGAGCGAGAATGTTAAATACAGAGAACGAGAATGTTAAATACAGAGAGAGAGAATGTTAAATACAGAGAGAGAGAATGTTAAATACAGAGAGAGAGAATGTTAAATACAGACAGAGAGAATGTTAAATACAGAGAGCGAGAATGTTAAATACAGAGAGGGAATGTTAAATACAGTGAGCGTGAATGTTATATACAGAGAGCGAGAATTTAAATACAGAGAGAGAGAATGTTAAATACAGAGAGCGAGAATGTTAAATACAGAGAGCGAGAATGTTAAATACAGAGAGAGAGAATGTTAAATACAGAGAGCGAGAATGTTAAATACAGAGAGCGAGAATGTTAAATACAGAGAGCGAGAATGTTAAATACAGAGAGAGAGAATGTTAAATACAGAGAGAGAGAATGTTAAATACAGAGAGAGAGAATGTTAAATACAGAGAGAGAGAATGTTAAATACAGAGAGAGAGAATGTTAAATACAGAGAGCGAGAATGTTAAATACAGAGAGAGAGAATGTTAAATACAGAGAGAGAGAATGTTAAATACAGAGAGAGAATGTTAAATACAGAGAGAGAGAATGTTAAATACAGAGAGAGAGAATGTTAAATACAGAGAGAGAGAATGTTAAATACAGAGAGCGAGAATGTTAAATACAGAGAGAGAGAATGTTAAATACAGAGAGCGAGAATGTTAAATACAGAGAGCGAGAATGTTAAATACAGAGAGCGAGAATGTTAAATACAGAGGGAGAGAATGTTAAATACAGAGAGCGAGAATGTTAAATACAGAGAGCGAGAATGTTAAATACAGAGAGAGAGAATGTTAAATACAGAGAGCGAGAATGTTAAATACAGAGGGAGAGAATGTTAAATACAGAGAGCGAGAATGTTAAATACAGAGAGAGAGAATGTTAAATACAGAGAGCGAGAATGTTAAATACAGAGAGCGAGAATGTTAAATACAGAGAGAGAGAATGTTAAATACAGAGAGAGAGAATGTTAAATACAGAGAGAGAGAATGTTAAATACAGAGAGGGAGAATGTTAAATACAGAGAGCGAGAATGTTAAATACAGAGAGCGAGAATGTTAAATACAGAGAGCGAGAATGTTAAATACAGAGAGCGAGAATGTTAAATACAGAGAGAGAGAATGTTAAATACAGAGAGCGAGAATGTTAAATACAGAGAGAGAGAATGTTAAATACAGAGAGAGAGAATGTTAAATACAGAGAGGAGAATGTTAAATACAGAGAGAGAGAATGTTAAATACAGAGAGAGAGAATGTTAAATACAGAGAGAGAGAATGTTAAATACAGAGAGAGAGAATGTTAAATACAGAGAGTGAGAATGTTAAATACAGAGAGAGAGAATGTTAAATACAGAGAGTGAGAATGTTAAATACAGAGAGAGAGAATGTTAAATACAGAGAGAGAGAATGTTAAATACAGAGAGAGAATGTTAAATACAGAGAGAGAGAATGTTAAATACAGAGAGTGAGAATGTTAAATACAGAGAGAGAATGTTAAATACAGAGAGAGAGAATGTTAAATACAGAGAGAGAGAATGTTAAATACAGAGAGAGAGAATGTTAAATACAGAGAGTGAGAATGTTAAATACAGAGAGAGAATGTTAAATACAGAGAGAGAGAATGTTAAATACAGAGAGTGAGAATGTTAAATACAGAGAGAGAGAATGTTAAATACAGAGAGAGAGAATGTTAAATACAGAGAGAGAATGTTAAATACAGAGAGCGAGAATGTTAACTACAGAGAGCAGAGAATGTTAATACAGAGAGCGAGAATGTGAAATACAGAGAGCGAGAATGTTAAATACAGAGGGAGAGAATGTTAAATATCGAGAGCGAAAATTTTAAATACAGAGAGCGAGAATGTTAAATACAGTGAGATAAAATGTTAAATACAGAAAGAGAGAATGTTTCAATACAGAGGAGCGAGAATGTGAAATACAGAGGAGAGAGAATGTTAAATACAGAGCGAGAGAATGTTAATACAGAGAGCGAGATGTTAAATACAGAGAGAGAGAATGTTAAATACAGAGAGAGAGAATGTTAAATACAGAGAGGTAGGATGTTAAATAAAGAGAGGGAGTATTAGTTAAATTCAGAGAGCGAGAATGTTAAATACAGAGAGCGAGAATGTTAAATACAGATCGAGAGAATGTTAAATACAGAGAGCGAGAATGTTAAATTCAGTGTGAGTAAATGTTAAATACAGAGAGAGAGAATGCTAAATACAGAGAGCCAGTATGTTAAATACAGAGAGAGAGAATGTTAAATACAGAGGGAGAGAATGTTAAATACAGAGGGAGAGAATGTTAAATACAGAGGGAGAGAATGTTAAATACAGAGAGTGAGAATGTTAAATACAGAGAGAGAATGTTAAATACAGAGAGAGAGAATGTTAAATACAGAGAGAGAGAATGTTAAATACAGAGAGAGAGAATGTTAAATACAGAGAGAGAGAATGTTAAATACAGAGAGCGAGAATGTTAAATACAGAGAGCGAGAATGTTAAATACAGAGGGAGAGAATGTTAAATACAGAGAGAGAGAATGTTAAATACAGAAATAGAGAATGTTAAATACAGAGAGCGAGAATGTTAAATACAGACAGCGTGAATGTTAAATACAAAGTGAGAAAATGTTAAATACAGAGAGAGAGAATTTGAAATACCGAGAGCGAGAATGTTAAATACAGAGGGAGAGAATGTTAAATACATAGAGAGAGAATGTTAAATACAGAGAGCGAGAATGTTAAATACAGAGAGTGAGAATGTTAAATACAGAGAGCGAGAATTTTTAATACAGAGAGCGAGAATGTTAAATACAGAGAGCGAGAATGTTAAATACAGAGAGCGAGAATGTTAAATACAGAGTACGAGAATGTTAAATACAGAGAGCGAGAATTTTAAATACAGAGAGCGAGAATGTTAAATACAGAGAGCGAGAATTTTAAATACAGAGAGCGAGAATGTTAAATACAGAGAGCGAGAATGTTAAATACAGAGAGCGAGAATGTTAAATACAGAGAGCGAGAATGTTAAATACAGAGAGCGAGAATGTTAAATACAGAGAGAGAGAATGTAAATACAGAGAGAGAGAATGTTAAATACAGAGAGAGAGAATGTTAAATACAGAGAGGAGAATGTTAAATACAGAGAGAGAGAATGTTAAATACAGAGAGCGAGAATGTTAAATACAGAGAGCGAGAATGTTAAATACAGAGAGCAAGAATGTTAAATACAGAGAGAGAGAATGTTAAATACAGAGAGCGAGAATGTTAAATACAGAGAGCAAGAATGTTAAATATAGAGAGAGAGAATGTTAAATATAGAGAGAGAGAACATTAAATACAGAGAGCGAAAACGTTCAATACAGAGAGTGAAAATGTTAAATACAGAGAGAGAGGAATGTTAATACAGAGAGAGGAGAATGTTAAATACAGAGAGGGAGAATGCTTAAATACAGAGAGCGGGAATGTTAAATACAGAGGGAGAGAATGTTAAATACAGAGAGCGAGAATGTTAAATACAGAGGGAGAGAATGTTAAATACAGAGAGCGAGAATGTTAAATACAGAGAGCGAGAATGTTAAATACAGAGAAAGAGAATGTTAAATACAGAGAGCGAGAATGTTAAATACAGAGAGCGAGAATGTTAAATATCGAGAGGGATGATGTTAAATACAGTGAGTGAGAATGTTAAATACAGAGAGTGAGAATGTTAAATACAGAGAGCGAGAATGTTAAATACAGAGAGAGAGAATGTTAAATACAGAGAGAGAGAATGTTAAATACAGAGAGCGAGAATGTTAAATACAGAGAGAGAATGTTAAATACAGAGAGCGAGAATGTTAAATACAGAGAGCGAGAATGTTAAATACAGAGAGCGAGAATGTTAAATACAGAGAGAGAGAATGTTAAATACACAGGGAGAGAATGTTAAATACAGAGAGCGAGAATGTTAAATACAGAGAGAGAGAATGTTAAATACAGAGAGAGAGAATGTTAAATACAGAGAGAGAAAATTTTAAATACAGAAAGAGAGAATGTTAAATACAGAGAGCGAGAATGTTAAATACAGACTGCATGAAAGTTAAATACAAAGTGAGAAAATGTTAAATACAGAGAGAGAGAATGTTAAATACAGAGAGGGAGAATGTTAAATACAGAGGGAGAGAATGTTAAATACAGAGAGCGAGAATGTTAAATACAGAGAGCGAGAATGTTAAATACAGAGAGAGAGAATGTTAAATACAGAGAGAGAGAATGTTAAATACAGAGAGAGAATGTTAAATACAGAGAGAGAGAATGTTAAATACAGAGAGAGAGAATGTTAAATACAGAGAGAGAGAATGTTAAATACAGAGAGAGAATGTTAAATACAGAGAGAGAATGTTAAATACAGAGAGAGAGAATGTTAAATACAGAGAGTGAGAATGTTAAATACAGAGAGAGAATGTTAAATACAGAGAGAGAGAATGTTAAATACAGAGAGAGAGAATGTTAAATACAGAGAGCAAGAATGTTAATTACAGAGGAGAGAATGTTAAATACAGAGAGAGAATGTTAAATACAGAGAGCGAGAATGTTAAATACAGAGAGAGAGAATGTTAAATACAGGAGAGAGAATGTTAAATACAGAGAGCGAGAATGTTAAATACAGAGAGGAGAATGTAAATACAGAGAGCGAGAATGTGAAATACAGAGAGCGAGAATGTGAAATACAGAGAGCGAGAATGTTAAATACAGAGGGAGAGAATGTTAAATACAGAGAGAGAAATTGTTAAATACAGAGAGTGAGAATGTTAAATACAGAGAGGAGAATGTTAAATACAGAGAGCGAGAATGTTAAATACAGAGAGCGAGATTGTTAAATACAGAGAGGAGAATGTAAATACAGAGAGCGAGAAATGTTAAATACAGAGAGAGAGAATGTTAAATACAGAGGTAGAGAATGTTAAATACAGAGAGCGAGAAAGTTAAATACAGAGAGAGAGAATGTTAAATACAGAGAGCGAGAATGTTAAATACAGTGAGCGAGAATGTTAAATACAGAGAGCGAGAATGTTAAATACAGAGAGCGAGAATGTTAAATACAGGGAGCAAGAATGTTAAATACAGAGAGCGAGAATGTTAAATACAGAGAGCGAGAATGTTAAATACAGCGAACAAGAATGTTAAATACAGAGAGCGAGAATGTTAAATACAGAGAGCGCGAATGTTAAATACAGAGAGCGAGAATGTTAAATACAGAGAGCGAGAATGTTAAATACAGAGAGCGAGAATTTTTAAAGCAGTGAGCGAGAATGTTAAATACAGAGAGAGAGAATGTTAAATACAGAGAACGAGAATGTTAAATACAGAGAGCGAGAATTTTAAATACAGAGAGCGAGAATGTTAAATACAGAGAGCGAGAATGTTAAATACAGAGAGTAAGAATGTTAAATATAGAGAGCGAGAATGTTAAATACAGAGAGTGAAAACTTTCAATACAGAGAGCGAAAATGCTAAATACAGAGAGCGAGAATGTTAAATACAGAGAGCGAGAATGTTAAATACAGAGAGCGAGAATGTTAAATACAGAGAGCGAGAATGTTAAATACAGAGAGCGAGAATGTTAAATACAGAGAGCGAGAATGTTAAATACAGAGAGAGAATGTTAAATACAGAGAGCGAGAATGTTAAATACAGAGAGAGAATGTTAAATACAGAGAGAGAATGTGAAATACAGTGAGCGAGAATGTTAAATACAGAGAGCAAGAATGTTAAATACAGAGAGCGAGAATGTTAAATACAGAGAGCGAGAATGTTAAATACAGAGAGCGAGAATGTTAAATACAGAGAGCGAGAATGTTAAATACAGAGAGCGAGAATGTTAAATACAGAGAGCTAGAATGTTAAATACAGAGAGCGAGAATGTTAAATACAGAGAGCGAGAATGTTAAATACAGAGAGCGAGAATGTTAAATACAGAGAGCGAGAATGTTAAATACAGAGAGAGAGAATGTTAAATACAGAGAGAGAGAATGTTAAATACAGAGAGCGAGAATGTTAAATACAGAGAGCGGAATGTTAAATACAGTGAGAGAATGTAAATACAGAGAGCGAGAATGTTAAATACAGAGAGAGAATGTTAAATACAGAGAGAGAGAATGTTAAATACAGAGAGCGAGAATGTTAAATACAGAGAGAGAGAATGTTAAATACAGAGAGCGAGAATGTTAAATACAGAGAGCGAGAATGTTAAATACAGAGAGCGAGAATGTTAAATACAGAGAGCGAGAATGTTAAATACAGAGAGAGAGAATGTGAAATACAATGAGCGAGAATGTTAAATACAGAGAGCAAGAATGTTAAATACAGAGAGCGAGAATGTTAAATACAGAGAGCGAGAATGTTAAATACAGAGAGAGAGAATGTTAAATACAGAGAGCGAGAATGTTAAATACAGAGAGCGAGAATGTTAAATACAGAGAGAGAGAATGTTAAATACAGAGAGCGAGAATGTTAAATACAGAGAGCGAGAATGTTAAATACAGGAGAGAGAATGTTAAATACAGAGAGCGAGAATGTTAAATACAGAGAGCGAGAATGTTAAATACAGAGAGGAGAATGTTAAATACAGAGAGCGAGAATGTGAAATACAGAGAGAGAGAATGTTAAATACAGAGAGAGAATGTTAAATACAGAGAGAGAGAATGTTAAATACAGAGAGCGAGAATGTTAAATACAGAGAGAGAGAATGTTAATACAGAGAGCGAGAATGTTAAATACAGAGAGGAGAATGTTAAATACAGAGAGAGAGAATGCTAAATACAGAGAGCGAGAATGTTAAATACAGAGAGTAACAATGTTAAATACAGAGAGTGAGAATGTTAAATACAGAGAGCGAGAATGTTAAATACAGAGAGAGAGAATGTTAAATACAGAAGGAGAATGTTAAATACCGAGAGCGAGAATGTTAAGTACAGAGAAAGAGAATGTTAAATACAGAGAGAGAGAATGTTAAATGCAGAGAGCGAGAATGTTAAATACAGAGAGCGAGAATGTTAAATACAGCGAACGAGAATGTTAAATACAGAGAGCGAGAATGTTAAATACAGAGAGCGAGAATGTTAAATACAGAGAGCGAGAATGTTAAATACAGAGAGAGAGAATGTTAAATACAGAGAGAGAGAATGTTAAATACAGAGAGCGAGTATGTTAAATACAGAGAGAGAGAATGTTAAATACAGAGAGGGAGAATGTTAAATACAGAGAGGGAGAAGGTTTAAATACAGAGAGCGAGAATGTTAAATACAGAGAGCGAGAATGTTAAATACAGAGAGCGAGAATGTTAAATACAGAGAGCGAGAATGTTAAATACAGAGAGCGAGAATGTTAAATACAGAGAGAGAGAATGTTAAATACAGAGAGAGAGAATGTTAAATACAGAGAGCGAGAATGTTAAATACAGAGAGAGAGAATGTTAAATACAGAGAGAGAGAATGTTAAATACAGAGAGAGAGAATGTTAAATACAGAGAGAGAGAATGTTAAATACAGAGAGCGAGAATGTTAAATACAGAGAGAGAGAATGTTAAATACAGAGAGAGAGAATGTTAAATACAGAGAGAGAGAATGTTAAATACAGAGAGAGAGAATGTTAAATACAGAGAGAGAGAATGTTAAATACAGAGAGCGAGAATGTTAAATACAGAGAGCGAGAATGTTAAATACAGAGAGAGAAAATATTAAATACAAAAAGAGAGAATGTTAAATACAGAGAGCTAGAATGTTAAATACAGATAGAGAGAATGTTAAATACAGAGAGCTCAAATGTTAAATACAGAGATGGCGAATGTTAAATACAGAGATAGAAAGTTATATACAGAGAGCGAGAATGTTAAATACAGAGAGAGAGAATGTTAAATACAGAGAGAGAGAATGTTAAATACAGAGAGAGAATGTTAAATACAGAGAGAGAGAATGTTAAATACAGAGAGCGAGAATGTTAAATACAGAGAGAGAGAATGTTAAATACAGAGAGAGAGAATGTTAAATACAGAGAGAGAGAATGTTAAATACAGAGAGAGAGAATGTTAAATACAGAGAGAGAGAATGTTAAATACAGAGAGCGAGAATGTTAAATACAGAGAGAGAGAATGTTAATACAGAGAGAGAGAATGTTAAATACAGAGAGAGAGAATGTTAAATACAGAGAGCGAGAATGTTAAATACAGAGAGCGAGAATGTTAAACACAGAGAGGGAGAAGTTTTAAATACAGAGAGCGATAATGTTAAATACAGAGGGAGAGAATGTTAAATACAGAGGGAGAGAATGTTAAATACAGGAGATGAGAAATGTTAAATACAGAGAGCGAGAATGTTAAATACAGAGAGAGAGAATGTAAATACAGAGGAGCGAGAATGTTAAATACAGAGAGCGAGAATGTTAAATACAGAGAGAGAGAATGTTAAATACAGAGGAGAGAATGTTAAATACAGAGAGAGAGAATGTTAAATACAGAGAGAGAAGTTAAATACAGAGAGAGAGAATGTTCAAATACAGAGAGAGAATGTTAAATACAGATGAGCGAGAATGTTAACTACAGAGAGAGCGAGAATGTTAAATACAGAGAGAGAATGTTAAATACAGAGAGCGAGAATGGTAAATACAAGAGAGAGAATGTTAAATACAGAGAGAGAGAATGTTAAATACAGAGAGAGAGAATGTTAATACAGAGAGCGAGAATGTTAAATACAGAGAGACGAGAATGTTAATACAGAGAGAGAGAATGTTAAATACAGAGAGCGAGAATGTTAAATACAGAGAGAGAGAATGTTAAATACAGAGAGAGAGAATGTTAAATACAGAGAGAGAGAATGTTAAATACAGAGAGCGAGAATGTTAAATACAGAGAGCGAGAATGTTAAATACAGAGAGAGAGAATGTTAAATACAGAGAGCGAGAATGTTAAATACAGAGAGCGAGAATGTTAAATACAGAGAGCGAGAATGTTAAATACAGAGAGAGAGAATGTTAAATACAGAGAGTGAGAATTTTAAATACAGAGAGCGAGAATGTTAAATCCAGAGAGAGAAAATGTTAAATACAGAAAGAGAGAATGTTAAATACAGAGAGCGAGAATGTTAAATACAGAGAGCGAGAATGTTAAATACAGAGAGAGAGAATGTTAAATACAGAGAGCGAGAATGTTAAATACAGAGAGCGAGAATGTTAAATACAGAGGAGAGAATGTAAATACAGAGAGCGAGAATGTAAATACAGAGAGCTAGAATGTTAAATGCAGAGGCGAGAATGTTAAATACAGAGAGCGAGAATGTTAAATACAGAGAGAGAGAATGTTAAATACAGAGGGCGAGAATGTTAAATACAGAGAGCGAGAATGTTAAATACAGAGGGAGAGAATGTTAAATACATTGAGCGAGAATGTGAAATACAGAATGCGAGAATGTTAAATACAGAGTGCGAGAATGTTAAATACAGAGAGCGAGAATGTGAAATACAGAGAGCGAGAATGTTAAATACAGAGGGAGAGAATGTTAAATACAGAGAGCGAAAATGTTAAATACAGTGGGAGCGAATGTTAAATACAGAGGTGGAGAATATTGAATACAGAGAGCGAGAATGTTAAGTACAGAGAGCGAGAATGTTAAATACAGAGGGAGAATGTTAAATACAGAGAGAGAGAATGTTAAATACAGAGAGGGAGAATGTTAAATACAGAGAGAGAGAATGTTAAATACAGAGAGAGAGAATGTTAAATACAGAGAGAGAATGTTAAATACAGAGAGAGAGAATGTTAAATACAGAGAGAGAGAATGTTAAATACAGAGAGGGACAATGTTAAATACAGAGAGAGAGAATGTTAAATACAGAGAGAGAGAATGTTAAATACAGAGAGCGAGGATGTTAAATACAGAGAGCAAGAATGTTAAATACAGAGAGAGAGAATGTTAAATCCAGAGAGCAAGAATGTTAATTACGAGAGAGAGAATGTTAAATACAGAAGAGAGGAATGTTAAATACAGACAGAGAGTGAATGTTAAATACAGAGAGTGAGAATGTTAAATGCAGAGTGAGAAAATGATAAATACAGAGAGAGTGAATGTTAAAGACAGAGAGATAGAATGTTAAATACAGAGAGCGAGAATGTTAAATACAGAGAGCGAGAATGTTAAATACAGAGAGCGAGAATGTTAAATACAGAGAGCGAGAATGTTAAATACAGAGAGCGAGAATGTTAAATACAGAGAGCGAGAATGTTAAATACAGAGAGCGAGAATGTTAAATACAGAGAGCGAGAATGTTAAATAGAGGGAACGAGAATTTTAAATACAGAGAACGAGACTTTTAAATACAGAGAGCGAGAATGTTAAATACGGAGAGTGAGAATGTTAAATACAGAAGCGAGAATGTTAAATAGAGAGAGAGAGAACGTTAAATACCGAGAGCGAGAATGTTAAATACAGAGAGTATGAATGTTAAATACAGGGGGAGAGAATATTAAATGCAGACAGCGAGAATGAGAAATACATAGAGCGCGAATGTTAAATAGAGAGAGCGAGAATGTAAAATACAGAGAGAGCGAATGTTAAATACAGAGAGAGAACGTTAAATACAGAGAGCGAGAATGTGAAATACAGAGAGAGAGAATGTTAAATACAGACAGAGAGAATGTTAAATACAGAGAGCAAGAATGTTAAATACAGGGGGAGAGAATATTAAATGCAGACAGCGAGAATGTGAAATACATAGAGCGCGAATGTTAAATACAGAGAGAGAATGTTAAATACAGAGAGCGAGAATGTAAAATACAGAGAGCGAGAATGTTAAATACAGAGAGCGCGAATGTTAAATACAGAGAGCGAGAATGTTAAATACAGAGAGAGAGAATGTTAAATACAGAGAGCGAGAATGTTAAATACAGAGAGCGAGAATGTTAAATACAGAGAGAGAATGTTAAATACAGAGAGAGAGAATGTTAAATACAGAGAGAGAGAATGTTAAATACAGAGAGAGAGAATGTTAAATACAGAGAGCGAGAATGTTAAATACAGAGAGCGAGAATGTTAAATACAGAGGGATAGAATGTTCAATACAGACAGCGAGAATGTTAAATACAGAGAGCGAGAATGTTAAATACAGAGAGTGAGAATGTTAAATACAGAGAGCGAGAATGTTAAATACAGAGAGCGAGAATGTTAAATACAGAGAGCGAGAATGTTAAATACAGAGAGCGAGAATGTTAAATCAGAGAGCGAGAATGTTAAATACAGAGAGGAGAATGTTAAATACAGAGAGCGAGAATGTTAAATACAGAGAGAGAGAATGTTAAATACAGAGAGAGAGAATGTTAAATACAGAGAGCGAGAATGTTAAATACAGAGAGAGAGAATGTTAAATACAGAGAGCGAGAATGTTAAATACAGAGAGCGAGAATATTAAATACAGATAGATAATGTTAAATACAGTGAGTGAGAATGTTAAATAAAAAGAACGGGAATGTTAAATACAGAGAGCGAGCATGTTAAATACAGAGAGAGAGAATGTAAAATACCAAGAGGGAGAATGTTAAATACAGAGAGCGAGAAGGTTTAAATACAGAGAGTGAGAATGTTAAATACAGAGAGAGAGATGTTAAATACAGAGAGAGAGAATGTTAAATACAGAGAGAGAATGTTAAATACAGAGAGCGAGAATGTAAATACAGAGAGAGAATGTTAAATACAGAGAGCGAGAATGTTATATACAGAGAGCGAGAATGTTAAATACAGAGAGAGAATGTTAAATACAGAGAGGGAGAATGTGAAATACAGAGAGAGAGAATGTTAAATACAGACAGAGAGAATGTTAAAAACAGAGAGCAAGTATGTTAAATACAGAGAGCGAGAATGTTAAATACAGAGGAGAGAATGTTAAATACAGAGAGCGAGAATGTTAAATACAGAGAGCGAGAATGTAAAATACAGAGAGAGAATGTTAAATACAGAGAGCGAGAATGTTAAATACAGAGAGCGCGAATGTTAAATACAGAGAGAGAATGTTAAATACAGAGAGCGAGAATGTTAAATACAGAGATCGCGAATGTTAAATACAGTGGCAGAGAATATTAAATACAGACAGCGAGAATGTGAAATACAGAGAGAGCGAATGTTAAATACAGAGAGAGAATGTGAAATACAGAGAGCGAGAATGTTAAATACAGAGAGCGAGAATATGAAATACAGAGAGCGAGAATGTTAAATACAGAGAGCGAGAATGTTAAATACAGAGAGAGAATATCAAATACAGAGGGGGAGAATGTGTAATACAGAGAGAGAGACTGTTAAATACAGACAGAGAGAATGTTAAATACAGAGAGCGAGAATGTTAAATACAGAGAGCAAGTATGTTAAAAACAGGGGGATAGAATATTAAATGCAGACAGCGAGAATGTGAAATACATAGAGCGCGAATGTTAAATAGAGAGAGCGAGAATGTAAAATACAGAGAGAGCGAATGTTAAATACAGAGAGAGAACGTTAAATACAGAGAGCGAGAATGTGAAATACAGAGAGAGAGAATGTTAAATACAGACAGAGAGAATGTTAAATACAGAGAGCAAGAATGTTAAATAAAGGGGGAGAGAATATTAAATGCAGACAGCGAGAATGTGAAATACATAGAGCGCGAATGTTAAATACAGAGAGAGAATGTTAAATACAGAGAGCGAGAATGTTAAATACAGATAGCGAGAATGTTAAATACAGAGAGAGAATGTAAAATACAGAGAGCGAGAACGTAATATACAGAGAGCGAGAATGTTAAATACAGAGAGAGAATGTCAAATACAGAGAGGGAGAATGTGAAATACAGAGAGAGAGAATGTTAAATACAGACAGAGAGAATGTTAAATACAGAGAGCGAGAATGTTAAATACAGAGAGCAAGTATGTTAAAAACAGGGGGAAAGAATTTTAAATGCAGACAGCGAGAGTGTGAAATACATAGAGCGCGAATGTAAAATACAGATAGAGAATGTTAAATACAGAGAGCGAGAATGTTAAATACAGAGAGCGAGAATGTTAAATTCAGAGAGCGACAATGTTAAGCACAGAGAGGGAGAAGTTTTAAATGCAGAGAGCGATAATGTTAAATACAGAGGGAGAGAATGTTAAATACAGAGAGAGAGAATGTTAAATACAGAGAGCGAGAATGTTAAATACAGAGAGCGAGAATGTTAAATACAGAGAACGAGAATGTTAAATACAGAGAGCGAGAATGTTAAATACAGAGAGGGAGAAGTTTTAAATGCAGAGAGCGAGAATGTTAAATACAGAGAGCGAGAATGTTAAATACAGAGAGAGAATGTTAAATACAGAGAGCGAGAATGTTAAATACAGAGAGTAAGAATGTTAAATACAGAGAGAGAATGTTAAGTACAGAGAGCGAGAATGTTAAATACAGAGAGCACGAATGTTAAATACAGAGAGAGAATGTTAAATACAGAGAGCTAGAATGTAAAATACAGAGAGAGCGAATGTTAAATACAGAGAGAGAACGTTAAATACAGAGAGCGAGAATGTTAAATACAGAGAGAGAATGTTAAATACAGAGAGCGAGAATGTTAAATACAGAGAGCGCGAATGTTAAATACAGAGAGAGAATGTCAAATACAAAGAGAGAGAATGTTAAATACAGACAGAGAGAATGTTAAATACAGAGAGCGAGAATGTTAAATACAGAGAGCAAGAATGTTAATTACAGGGGGAGAGAATATTAAATGCAGACAGCGAGAATGTGAAATACATAGAGCGCGAATGTTAATTACAGAGAGAGAATGTTAAATACAGAGAGCGAGAATGTAAAATACAGAGAGCGCGAATGCTAAATACAGAGAGAGAATTTTAAATACAGAGAGCGAGAATGTTAAATACAGAGAGCAAGTATGTTAAAAACAGGGGCAAAGAATATTAAATGCAGACAGCGAGAATGTGAAATACATAGAGCGCGAATGTTAAATACAGATAGAGAATGTGAAATACAGAGAGCGAGAATGTTAAATACAGAGAGCGAGAATATTAAATACAGAGAGCGAGAATGTTAAATTCAGAGAGCGAGAATGTTAAATACAGAGAGAGAATATCAAATACAGAGGGGGAGAATGTGAAATACAGAGAGAGAGACTGTTAAATACAGACAGAGAGAATGTTAAATACAGAGAGCGAGAATGTTAAATACAGAGAGCAAGTATGTTAAAAACAGGGGGATAGAATATTAAATGCAGACAGCGAGAATGTGAAATACATAGAGCGCGAATGTTAAATACAGGGAGAGGATGTTAAATACAGAGAGCGATAATGTTAAATACAGAGAGCGAGAATGTTAAATACAGACATAGAGAGAATGTTAAATACAGAGAGAGAGAGGACATTAAATAGAGAAAGAGAATGTTAAATACAGAGAGAGAGAGAGAAGATTAAATACAGAGAGAGAGAATGTTAAATACAGAGATAAAAAGAATGTGAAATACAGAGAGAGAATCTTAAATACAGAGAGCGAGAATGTTAAATACCGAGAGAGAGAATGTGTAATACAGAGAGCGAGAATGTTAAATAGAGTGAACGAGAATTTTAAATACAGAGAACGAGACTTTTAAATACAGAGAGCGAGAATGTTAAATACGGAGAGTGAGAATGTTAAATACAGAAGCGAGAATGTTAAATAGAGAGAGAGAGAACGTTAAATACCGAGAGCGAGAATGTTAAATACAGAGAGTAAGAATGTTAAATACAGGGGGAGAGAATATTAAATGCAGACAGCGAGAATGTGAAATACATAGAGCGCGAATGTTAAATACAGAGACAGAATGTTAAATACAGAGAGCGAGAATGTAAAATACAGAGAGAGCGAATGTTAAATACAGAGAGAGAACGTTAAATAAAGAGAGCGAGAATGTTAAATACAGAGAGAGAATGTTAAATACAGAGAGCGAGAATGTTATATACAGAGAGCGCGAATGTTAAATACAGAGAGAGAATGTCAAATACAGAGAGGGAGAATGTGAAATACAGAGAGAGAGAATGTTAAATACAGACAGAGAGAATGTTAAATACAGAGAGCGAGAATGTTAAATACAGAGAGCAAGAATGTTAAATACAGGGGGAGAGAATATTAAATGAAGACAGCGAGAATGTGAAATACATAGAGCGCGAATGTTAAATACAGAGAGAGAATGTTAAATACAGTGAGCGAGAATGTAAAATACAGAGAGCGCGAATGTTAAATACAGAGAGAGAATGTTAAATGCAGAGAGCGAGAATGTTAAATACAGAGAGAGAATGTAAAATACAGAGAGCGAGAATGTTATATACAGAGAGCGAGAATGTTAAATACAGAGAGAGAATGTTAAATACAGAGAGCGAGAATGTAAAATACAGAGAGCGCGAATGTTAAATACAGAGCGAGAATGTTAAATACAGGGAGAGAATGTCAAATACAGAGAGGGAGAATGTGAAATACAGAGAGAGAGAATGTTAAATACAGACAGAGAGCATGTTCAATACAGAGAGCGAGAATGTTAAATACAGAGAGCAAGTATGTTAAAAACAGGGGGAAAGAATATTAAATGCAGACAGCGAGAATGTGAAATACATAGAGCGCGAATGTTAAATACAGAGAGAGAATGTTAAATACAGACAGCGAGAATGTTAAATACAGAGAGCGAGAATGTTAAATTCAGATAGTGAGAATGTTAAACTCAGAGAGGGAGAAGTTTTAACTGCAGAGAGCGATAATGTTAAATACAGAGGGTGAGAATGTTAAATACAGAGGGAGAGAATGTTAAATACAGACAGAGAGAATGTTAAATACCGAGAGCGAGAATGTTAAATACAGAGAGTAAGAATGTTAAATAAAGGGGGAGAGAATATTAAATGCAGACAGCGAGAATGTGAAATACATAGAGCGCGAATGTTAAATACAGAGAGAGAACGTTAAATAAAGAGAGCGAGAATGTTAAATACAGAGAGAGAATGTTAAATACAGAGAGCGAGAATGTCATATACAGAGAGCGCGAATGTTAAATACAGAGAGAGAATGTCAAATACAGAGAGGGAGAATGTGAAATACAGAGAGAGAGAATGTTAAATACAGACAGAGAGAATGTTAAATACAGAGAACGAGAATGTTAAATACAGAGAGCAAGAATGTTAATTACAGGGGGAGAGAATATTAAATGAAGACAGCGAGAATGTGAAATACATAGAGCGCGAATGTTAAATACAGAGAGAGAATGTTAAATACAGAGAGCGAGAATGTAAAATACAGAGAGCGCGAATGTTAAATACAGAGAGAGAATGTTAAATACAGAGAGCGAGAATGTTATATACAGAGAGCGAGAATGTTAAATACAGAGAGAGAATGTCAAATACAGAGAGGGAGAATGTGAAATACAGAGAGAGAGACTGTTTAATACAGACAGAGAGAATGTTAAATACAGAGAGCGAGAATGTTAAATACAGAGAGCAAGTATGTTAAAAACAGGGGGATAGAATATTAAATGCAGACCGCGAGAATGTGAAATACATAGAGCGCGAATGTTAAATACAGGGAGAGGATGTTAAATACAGAGAGCGAGAATGTTAAATACAGAGAGAGAATGTTAAATACAGAGAGCGAGAATGTTAAATACAGAGAGCGAGAATGTTAAATACAGACATAGAGAGAACGTTAAATGTAGAGAGAGAGAGGACATTAAATAGAGAAAGAGAATGTTAAATACAGAGAGAGAGAGAGAAGATTAAATACAGAGAGAGAGAATGTTAAATATAGAGATAAAAAGAATGTGAAATACAGAGAGAGAATCTTAAATGCAGAGAGCGAGAATGTTAAATACCGAGAGAGAGAATGTGAAATACAGAGAGTGAGAATGTTAAATACAGAGAGCTCGAATGTTAAGGACAGAGAGCTCGAATGTGAAATAGAGAGAGCTCGAATGTTAAATACAGAGAGTTCGAATGTTAAATACAGAGAGCGAGAATGTTAAATACAGAGAGCGAGAATGTTAAATAGAATGAACGAGAATTTTAAATACAGAGAACGAGACTTTTAAATACAGAGAGCGAGAATGTTAAATACGGAGAGTGAGAATGTTAAATACAGAAGCGAGAATGTTAAATAGAGAGAGAGAGAACGTTAAATACCGAGAGCGAGAATGTTAAATACAGAGAGTAAGAATGTTAAATACAGGGGGAGAGAATATTAAATGCAGACAGCGAGAATGAGAAATACATAGAGCGCGAATGTTCAATACAAAGATCGAGAATGTAAAATACAGAGTGAGCGAATGTTAAATACAGAGAGAGAACGTTAAATAAAGAGAGCGAGAATGTTAAATACAGAGAGAGAATGTTAAATACAGAGAGCGAGAATGTTATTTACAGAGAGCGCGAATGTTAAATAGAGAGAGAGAATGTCAAATACAGAGAGGGAGAATGTGAAATACAGAGAGAGAGAATGATAAATACAGACAGAGAGAATGTTAAATACAGAGAGTGAGAATGTTAAATACAGAGAGCAAGAATGTTAAATACAGGGGGAGAGAATATTAAATGAAGACAGCGAGAATGTGAAATACATAGAGCGCGAATGTTAAATACAGAGAGAGAATGTTAAATACAGTGAGCGAGAATGTAAAATACAGAGAGCGCGAATGTTAAATACAGAGAGAGAATGTTAAATGCAGAGAGCGAGAATGTTAAATACAGAGAGAGAATGTAAAATACAGAGAGCGAGAATGTTATATACAGAGAGCGAGAATGTTAAATACAGAGAGAGAATGTCAAATACAGAGAGGGAGAATGTGAAATACAGAGAGAGAGAATGTTAAATACAGACAGAGAGAATGGTAAATACAGAGAGCGAGAATGTTAAATACAGAGAGCAAGTATGTTAAAAACAGGGTGAAAGAATATTAAATGCAGACAGCGAGAATGTGAAATACATAGAGCGCGAATGTTAAATACAGAGAGAGAATGTTAAATACAGAGAGCGAGAATGTGAAATACAGAGAGCGCGAATGTTAAATACAGAGAGCGAGAATGTTAAATACAGAGAGAGAATGTTAAATACAGAGAGCGAGAATGTTAAATACAGAGAGCGAGAAGGTTAAATACAGACATAGAGAGAATGTTAAATACAGAGAGAGAGGAAATTAAATAGAGAAAGAGAACATTAAATGCAGAGAGCGAGAATGTTAAATATAGGGAGAGAGAATGTGAAATACAGAGAGCGAGAATGTTAAATACAGTGAGCTTGAATGTTAAGGACAGAGAGCTCGAATGTGAAATAGAGAGAGCTGGAATGTTAAATACAGAGAGTTCGAATGTTAAATACAGAGAGCGAGAATGTTAAATACAGAGAGTTCGAATGTTAAATACAGAGAGCGAGAATGTTAAATACAGGGAACGAGAATTTTAAATACAGAGAACGAGACTTTTAAATACAGAGAGCGAGAATGTTAAATACGGAGAGTGAAAATGTTAAATACAGAGAGCGAGAATGTTAAATATAGAGAGAGAGAACGTTAAATACCGAGAGCGAGAATGTTAAATACAGAGAGTAAGAATGTTAAATACAGAGAGAGAATGTTAAAAACAGAGAGCGAGAATGTTAAATACAGAGAGTAAGAATGTTAAATACAGGGGGAGAGAATATGAAATGCAGACAGCGAGAATGAGAAATACATAGAGCGCGAATGTTAAATACAGAGAGAGAATTTTAAATACAGAGAGCGAGAATGTAAAATATAGAGAGCGCGAATGTTAAATACAGAGAGAGAATGTTAAATACAGAGAGCGAGAATGTTAAATACAGAGAGAGAATGTCAAATACAGAGAGGGAGAATGTGAAATAGAGAGAGAGAGAATGTTAAATACAGACAGAGAGAATGTTAAATACAGAGAGCGAGAATGTTAAATACAGAGAGCAAGTATGTTAAAAACAGGGGGAAAGAATATTAAATGCAGACAGCGAGAATGTGAAATACATAGAGCGCGAATGTTAAATAAAGAGAGAGAAGGTTAAATACAGAGAGCGAGAATGTAAAATACAGAGAGCGCGAATGTTAAATACAGGGAGAGAATGTTAAATACAGAGAGAGAGAATGTTAAATACAGCGAGCGAGAATGTTAAATACAGAGAGCGAGAATGTTAAATACAGACATAGAGAGAATGTTAAATACAGAGAGAGAGAGGACATTAAATAGAGAAAGAGAATGTTAAATACAGAGAGAGAGAGAGAAGATTAAATACAGAGAGAGAGAATGTTAAATACAGAGATAAAAAGAATGTTAAATACAGAGAGAGAATCTTAAATACTGAGAGCGAGAATGTTAAATACCGAGAGAGAGAATGTGAAATACAGAGAGCGAGAATGTTAAATACAGAGAGCTCGAATGTTAAGGACAGAGAGCTCGAATGTGAAATAGAGAGAGCTCGAATGTTAAATACAGAGAGTTCGAATGTTAAATACAGAGAGCGAGAATGTTAAATACAGAGAGCGAGAATGTTAAATAGAGGGAACGAGAATTTTAAATACAGAAAACGAGACTTTTAAATACAGAGAGCGAGAATGTTAAATACGGAGAGTGAGAATGTTAAATACAGAAGCGAGAATGTTAAATAGAGAGAGAGAGAACGTTAAATACAGAGAGTAAGAATGTTAAATACAGGGGGAGAGAATATTAAATGCAGACAGCGAGAATGTGAAATACATAGAGCGCGAATGTTAAATACAGAGAGAGAATGTTAAATACAGAGAGCGAGAATGTAAAATACAGAGAGAGCGAATGTTAAATACAGAGAGAGAACGTTAAATAAAGAGAACGAGAATGTTAAATACAGAGAGAGAATGTTAAATACAGAGAGCGAGAATGTTATATACAGAGAACGCGAATGTTAAATACAGAGAGAGAATGTCAAATACAGAGAGCGAGAATGTAAAATACAGAGAGCGCGAATGTTAAATACAGGGAGAGAATGTTAAATACAGAGAGAGAGAATGTTAAATACAGCGAGCGAGAATGTTAAATACAGAGAGCGAGAATGTTAAATACAGACATAGAGAGAATGTTAAATACAGAGAGAGAGAGGACATTAAATAGAGAAAGAGAATGTTAAATACAGAGAGAGAGAGAGAAGATTAAATACAGAGAGAGAGAATGTTAAATACAGAGATAAAAAGAATGTTAAATACAGAGAGAGAATCTTAAATACTGAGAGCGAGAATGTTAAATACCGAGAGAGAGAATGTGAAATACAGAGAGCGAGAATGTTAAATACAGAGAGCTCGAATGTTAAGGACAGAGAGCTCGAATGTGAAATAGAGAGAGCTCGAATGTTAAATACAGAGAGTTCGAATGTTAAATACAGAGAGCGAGAATGTTAAATACAGAGAGCGAGAATGTTAATTAGAGGGAACGAGAATTTTAAATACAGAAAACGAGACTTTTAAATACAGAGAGCGAGAATGTTAAATACAGGGAACGAGAATTTTAAATACAGAGAACGAGACTTTTAAATACAGAGAGCGAGAATGTTAAATACGGAGAGTGAAAATGTTAAATACAGAGAGCGAGAATGTTAAATATAGAGAGAGAGAACGTTAAATACCGAGAGCGAGAATGTTAAATACAGAGAGTAAGAATGTTAAATACAGAGAGAGAATGTTAAAAACAGAGAGCGAGAATGTTAAATACAGAGAGTAAGAATGTTAAATACAGGGGGAGAGAATATGAAATGCAGACAGCGAGAATGAGAAATACATAGAGCGCGAATGTTAAATACAGAGAGAGAATTTTAAATACAGAGAGCGAGAATGTAAAATATAGAGAGCGCGAATGTTAAATACAGAGAGAGAATGTTAAATACAGAGAGCGAGAATGTTAAATACAGAGAGAGAATGTCAAATACAGAGAGGGAGAATGTGAAATAGAGAGAGAGAGAATGTTAAATACAGAGAGCGAGAATGTTAAATACAGAGAGCAAGTATGTTAAAAACAGGGGGAAAGAATATTAAATGCAGACAGCGAGAATGTGAAATACATAGAGCGCGAATGTTAAATAAAGAGAGAGAAGGTTAAATACAGAGAGCGAGAATGTAAAATACAGAGAGCGCGAATGTTAAATACAGGGAGAGAATGTTAAATACAGAGAGAGAGAATGTTAAATACAGCGAGCGAGAATGTTAAATACAGAGAGCGAGAATGTTAAATACAGACATAGAGAGAATGTTAAATACAGAGAGAGAGAGGACATTAAATAGAGAAAGTGAATGTTAAATACAGAGAGAGAGAGAGAAGATTAAATACAGAGAGAGAGAATGTTAAATACAGAGATAAAAAGAATGTTAAATACAGAGAGAGAATCTTAAATACTGAGAGCGAGAATGTTAAATACCGAGAGAGAGAATGTGAAATACAGAGAGCGAGAATGTTAAATACAGAGAGCTCGAATGTTAAGGACAGAGAGCTCGAATGTGAAATAGAGAGAGCTCGAATGTTAAATACAGAGAGTTCGAATGTTAAATACAGAGAGCGAGAATGTTAAATACAGAGAGCGAGAATGTTAAATAGAGGGAACGAGAATTTTAAATACAGAAAACGAGACTTTTAAATACAGAGAGCGAGAATGTTAAATACGGAGAGTGAGAATGTTAAATACAGAAGCGAGAATGTTACATAGAGAGAGAGAGAACGTTAAATACAGAGAGTAAGAATGTTAAATACAGGGGGAGAGAATATTAAATGCAGACAGCGAGAATGTGAAATACATAGAGCGCGAATGTTAAATACAGAGAGAGAATGTTAAATACAGAGAGCGAGAATGTAAAATACAGAGAGAGCGAATGTTAAATACAGAGAGAGAACGTTAAATAAAGAGAACGAGAATGTTAAATACAGAGAGAGAATGTTAAATACAGAGAGCGAGAATGTTATATACAGAGAGCGCGAATGTTAAATACAGAGAGAGAATGTCAAATACAGAGAGCGAGAATGTAAAATACAGAGAGCGCGAATGTTAAATACAGGGAGAGAATGTTAAATACAGAGAGAGAGAATGTTAAATACAGCGAGCGAGAATGTTAAATACAGAGAGCGAGAATGTTAAATACAGA